>NC_134531.1:124081739-124384769 GCF_050624435.1 Tenrec ecaudatus
ATTCCTCTAATTGTGCTATTCTGAGCACAGTTATGTTAGACAGGGTTCTCTAGAGAAACAAAACCAGGGCACTAATGATTTTATACATATTTATATAGATGGATAGATAACATAAGAAATACATAGTTAATTAATCTGTAAAGCAGTACAACTGGCTTAGTGGTGCAACTCACTCCCGTGAGACAGTTGTGAGACACTGGCAGTCCTTCAAGTCTTGAGGGCCGTCAGGTAGTCCTCTGTAGAGCAATTCAGGCTATCCCAGCACAGGCAGCAAACAGCAAGGCAGGTCACCAACAGTCAGCCAGATGACAGGGTCCAACAGTCCCCAGTTCAAGTGATATATACTCCAGTCGCATGGCAAAGTAGGTCTTGAAGAAACCTCAACATACAGCGACCCACACTCCATGGGTTAGGTGTCCCAGAGGTAGTGTAGCTTGCAAATTGAGACAGAGATCAAGGTAAGGTAGCCACACACTGGTCTGATCATCAAAAAGCAAAAGACAAGAAAGGCAAGGCTCACTGAGCCATTTATCTCTCTGCCCTTCAATTAATCCCACATGGGTTCATTGGTCATGTTGGCAGAATAAATCGACCTATCACAATCCACCCCTTCCCACCTTGGCACCTGCATACAATTCTTTAGCTATATATAATTTCCACACATTAATGAAATCACACTTATACTTAACATAAAACATCTATCATACATATAAATGGAAACACATTGAGTCCAATTGTATCTGATGTATCATACATGAAAAAGAAAGGTATTCAATAAGCACATATAAAGAAAATACACTGACAATTACAAACCTCACTTTTGCAATGATCACGTGATCATAACTGATAGGTAGAACTACCTTCTTCTACTACCCATTCTGTATTACTGAGAGTGCCTGGATCTTCGTTGGGTTAATTTCCCAAACTGTTGTACACAGATGTTGTAACAATGAATCTAGAGTCTTGCTACAACCTCCTTAGTGTGCCCAATCAGCATAATGTCATCAATTTAATGGACCAGTGTGACATTTTGTGGAATAGACATGTGATCAAGTTCCTTCAGACTAAGTGATGGCACAGGGCAGATGAGTTGATGTAACCCTAGGGGACAGTTGTGAAATGTATTATTGCCCCTGCCAGCTGAAGGCAACTGCCTCTGGTGGTCATTTGAGACTGGTATTGAGAAGAAGGCATTGGCCAGATCAATAGCTGCATACCATGTACCAGGAGAAGTATTAATTTGCTCAAGTAATGAAATCACATCTGGAACGGCAGCTGCATTTGGAGTCACCACCTGGTTAAGTTTACAATAATCCACTGTCATTCTCCAGGATCCATCTGTCTTCTTTACAGGCCAAATAGGTGAGTTAAATGCGGATGTAGTAGGAATCACCACCCCTGCATCTTTCAAATATTTGATGGTGGCACTGATCTCTGCAATCCCTCCAGGAATGTGGTACTACTTTTGGTTTACTATTTTCCTAGGCAATGGCAATTCTAATGGTGTCCACTTGGCCTTTCTATGATGACAGCCTTTATTCCACATTTTAGGCATCCAATATAGGGGTTCTGCAAGTTACTAAGTATGTCCATTCCAATGATGCATCCAGGAACTTGGGAAATAACCACAAGATGGGTTTGGGCACCCACTGGACCCACAGTGAGGTGTACCTGAGCTAAAACTCCATTGATAACTTGACCTCCATAAGCCCCCACTCTGACTGGTGGACCTTCGAAACACTTTGGGTCTCCTGGAATGAGTGACAGTCTGAGCCAGTGTCCAGTAATCCCTGAAAAGTTAGATTATTTCCTTACCCCCAATGAACAGTCACTCTTGTGAAAGACCTCAGGTCCCTTTGGGGAAGGCTAGAAGGAAGACTAACAGTAGAGACCTTTGGTGATGTAGCAGGGTCCTCCTGCAAAGGGACCCAGTCTCCCCCTAATTCAAGGGGTTGTGGGTCTGTAAACTGGCTCAGGTCTGGGAACTGAATGACAAAACTCCTTAAACATTGTTTTTCTAATTATAAAATGTTTGCCTTTTAACAATTTATTCCATGTATATTTTCGAAGACCAACCTGAAAGAATGCACTTCCTGGGAGCATGGTGTAAGAAGAAGGGGGAAGGCACGAGCTAATTTGGTTTTCTCTGTTCTTGGCTTCCTGATTTTTGACAGTCACTTCAGAATACGCAGTATACACATCACCCCCCCCCCAAAAAAAAAACATCACGAAGTTTATCCTTCATTTGAATCAGAAACCTCTCCTTAGGCCAAGTTCAAAGTTCTTTTGAACTCTCTGACAGAACTATGTTCTTGTCTAAGCCAGACTCCATTTTTAATTTTAGTATAGGTTCTGCTTTAAACTACGACCTATCTTCAGCACAAATAAAATAACAGAGAAAAGAAAGAAATAAACAAAGAAAGAGGGAAGGAAGGAAGAAAGGGATGAAGTAAGGAAGGACGGAAGGAACGAAGGAAGGAAGGAAGGGAGAGAATATCAAAACCTTTGCCTTATATTAATTCTGACTCATGAACCCTAGGACCGCTAGACCTGCCCACAGGCTTTCCAAGGCTGTCCATCGTCATGAAACAGCCTCTCTCTTCTCCAGCAGAGCAGCTGGTGATTTTGAACCACTGGTTAGCCATTTTTCAGTGTGAAATTAGACTATAGTTAAGTGAGAGTGTAATGCAAGTTATTTTACTCACGATACTTAGAGGGAAAAAATCCCCTTTACAAAATACAGCTAGCCTAATATTTTATAAAATTCAGTTTCTATGGAAGTTTTATAAATTTCTAAATTGCTCAAAAGCAGACAAGTTGTATATGGGTATCACACACCAAAAAAAAAAAAAGGCCACATAATACTGAGAGTCTTCTCTTACTATCTTGACTATTAGGTTTAAAAGCTAGGATCTCCTCAACAAAGACAATCTGAGACAAGCCTAAGATTTCAAACTCAAACTCTCTGCCATTGTGTCAATGTTGACTCACAGAGACCCTGCAGGGTAGGGCAGAACTGCCCCTGTGAGCTTCTGAGATGGAACTGTTGATAGGAGTAGAAAGCTTTATCTTTCCTTTTCTCTCCTGCAAGGTTTCAGTTGATTTTAAACTGCTGACCTTGCGATCACAGCCCAATAATGCCTAATCACTGAACCACCAAGACTCCTTGTCCCAAGACTTAAAAAACTATATTCTATTTGCTTGCTCAGAGTCAAAGGTTGTTTCCCATAGCTAACCAGAAAACTGGGTTAATGTAAATCATCCACATGGGACTCCTCAAAGTATACATTCCAAAGATAAAAAGAGTATATTTGTCATGTGTTATACTGTGATTTCATTGCTAGTATGCCTTTTAAATGAAAACCCTTTCTTTCCCTGTCTTGGAGAGAGTTCATTGGTTCAAAGGAAAAGGTTTTCATTGTAGGAGACAAGATGGACACACGGGAGAAGACTAGGTTAAGGATGTCCAGGAAATCTCTGGATATTTCTTTACACTGTCCTCTAAGTTTATCTGTATTTCAAAATAAAACTATTTTTAAAGCTAAATTAAAACCTGTCACTTTTCTATGTGTAAAACCTCTAGCTAGATAGAGACAGTGGAATACTGATTTCACAGTGTCTTCAACTCTGTGTTTTCCCAATGTGCACATGGGTTTGGGGGTTTTTATTTTTAATTCCTAAATACAACTCTTTGCTTTAATTAGAACAGTGACTCCAGTTTGCTCTATGACCATCTTATTTTAGGAGGTGCAGGTTACAAGACCTTATTTATTCTTTATTGCAAAAATGCCAGCATTTGAATAATCATGACTTATTATTAAAATTAATTTAATTCAAATAATTTTATTTTTATTCAAATATTTGTGTTTTGTTGATTAATGTTGAGATTGTTTTATAAATAAAAGGATAGGTTGGCTGAAAATTTCATTTTCTTTAAATTCCATCTTTCTATATATGTTTGGAAACCCCCTCATATTTTAAAGATGGTTATCTTCTTCCTTAATTCTCACGTTAAATGTAGTGCTCTTCTCTGCTTAGTATTGAATGAAAGATCCAAGATAAAGTCAGAGACATAATATCAGGCGATACTAAACTTGTGGTTGGTGTTATTTTATATGTACATTTCAGTTGGTCAAATTGAAGTTGTTGATTGGTGCCCTAGCATTGCTTCTGCCCCCTAGCAGCTCTGAGCACAGCAGCATTGAACACCCCCTCCTTCACCATCCTGGTAACTGTTGCTATGCTGGAACGCATTGCTGTAGCCACTGTCACTCCATCTTGTCCAGGGTCTGCTCTTTCAGCGCCCCTCAGCTTTACCAAGGGCTGGTCTCCCTGACGATATGCCCAAAGTATGTAAAATGAAGACTTGCCCTCCTCGCCTCTAAGAAGCACTCTGGCCTTACTTCTTCCAAGGCAGATCGGTTTGTCCTTTTAGCAGTCCACGCTAGTTTCAATAATATTTTCCAGTCCGCTATTCAAACGCATTGATTCTTTTTCAGTCTTCCTTATTTAATGTTCAGCTTTGACATGCATATGAAGAATTTAAAATACCATGGGTTAAGACAGGTGCCTTGTAATCTTCAAAGTAATATCCTTTTTTGCAGTGCTCTAAAGAGGTCTTGCTCAGCAGATTTATATAAAGAAACATCTTTTATCTCTTGACTACCGCTTCCATGAGCAGTGACTGGATCCAAGCAAGGCAAAATCCTTGACCCATAGCACTTCAACGTTTCCCCATTTATCATGATTTTACTCGTTGGTCCAGTTGCGAGGATTTGGGTTTCAGAATGGGGCTGGTGAAGTTGTCTCTCTGGAAGACAGATTCCCAGGATTGTTTTAAGGACTTAAGACAAGCTCAGAGCCTCTACCGAATGAGCCTCGCAGACCTTCTCTTAAGTCTGAACGCTAGAGTTGGCATTTAGTGGTGCTATACTTGGTGGTGCTTTGGGCTTAGGTGTTGGGTTGCTAAACAAACGTTCGGAGGTTCGAACTAAAACCCGTTGCATGCCAGAGAGATACGGCTGTCCGCTTCCGGAAAGATTTCCAGTGCAGAAACCCTCGAGAGCAAGTCGTCTCTGTCCTAAAGATGAGCTGCAAATCGAGTCATTGCAGTGTCAGTGGCTTTCATCCAATTTCTCTCTTTAAATAGTTATTAAGTTTATCTTTGAGTTTTCATTTTGTAAATAACGTCCATGCAACAATGAATCATGTTCTGAAGTTTGGCAGCATGGAACCTCACTTCAGGCATGGCTCACTTTCCATTTCACACAGGACGCTTTCTTTGCTGCCTAACGTTTGCTCCTACAACCAGAGATCACTGCTAACTTTTGCTCATTGAGGGTTGTAACACCAGCCACATATAAATCGTAGGGATTGTGAGAATTGGAACATCTCCTTAAAGTAACCTTGTGCCTGAAGGATTATGGAATTGTCATTGCTGTTTAGCTCATTGGTTCTTGTAATTTAACATGACTCCATGTGTGCAGAGTAGAACTGTGCTCCAGAGTTTACTACCTGTGACATATTAGAAAAAAGGAGAAACTGAGGAACATGGGATAACTCTATTCTAGACTTTCTGAACAAATCTTTCTCTGTATTCATTATGTACCTGAACTTATGCATTTTGTAGCTGGCCTGGTAATATGAAACTATTAAAAGCAAAAATGTCACTATGCAGACTAAAGTGCATATGGCTCAAACAATGATATTTTCAATTGCTACACATGCATGTGTATGAAACTGACAGTGAGTAAAAAGACCAGAGAGGAAGTGTTGCATATTTGAATAAGGTGTTGTCAAAGAATATTGAATAAAACATGAATTGCCAAAAGACCAAACAAATCTGTGTTGAATAAGTCAAGTCAGTGAACTGGTAGAAGAGAGGATAGCGAGATTTCATAGCAAGCGCTTTGGGCATGTTAGCAGTAAGGAACAATTCTCAGAGAAGGACATCGTATTTGGTAAGGAGCCCGTGCAAAGGAGGAGCGTCCTCCAGGAGACAGGCTGATACAACGGCTACAACAGTAACACAGCATCAAAACACGTTTGAAATGAGTGCTGGACAGGACTTTGTTCCCTTCTGTTGTACACAGTGTTCCTATGAGTCAGAACCAGCCAACAAAACCGAGATGCAAGCATCTTGAAGGTGACTTTCTCATGGTCCAACTCAGATAAGGGAGGCAGCTGTGAGGTGTATGATATTTCAGGAATTATCTATTAGTGCTAGGAAAGTACCATCTAGCCCTAAAACTTAAATACCATTGAATTTAAGACTTCCTCTAAATTGGCATCCTCACTACGGGAAGCACAAATTGCAAGTTTATTTACTATGTATTGCATGAGGATGCACAGATTATGTAGGTAGTATTTGTGCATCTGCTGGGCTTAGGAATTCAGTAATGGTCATTAGAGATTCATAATTAATTTTGAGAAAACTTCAGAGATAATTTATGAAGAGAGCTTATTTGTGTCAACTCATAACAGCAGCTATGATGCGAGAATTAGTAGTGTCATTTATCCTCATACTGAAGTAATCCATTTCCAGGGGATCTTCTCAATATTCACAATTTGTGAAGCATGAAATGAAATGTTTTCCAAAATTAGCTAGATATTTGATAGAATCCAAATATTACAATTATGTTTATTTATTCATAACTGACTTTATCTTAATTTAAGAATCTGTGCTAAATGCATTATATATCCACACAGTCACCAAAACAATTAGGTTTATAGAATTTGGAGCCAATACATGAAAATAATACACAAAATGGGTCAAAGTAAATAACACACACTGTTTTAAGAAGTGAACCTATATCTTCTTATTTCTCTTGTATCAGGCCTCATCAACAGCTTTTGTTGAGCTAGTGAAACTTTCCTTGCATATATATTTTAAGAACCAGATTAATTTTTTTATGATTGAAAGTGACTTTTTTGCAGCTTTCCCCCTCAGATCTCCTGAAATTGGCTTCCTTTCTTTGTAAAACTGTATTTATAAAATTTTATCAATCCTTCCAACAGAATTATATTGAGTATCTTTTAAAAACTGCCCTCTCTCTTATCAGAATTCCTTGTTTAGGCTGTTCATAACCACAAGAACATCACTGGCTGGACCCAGAGGTTACAAAGCTGTTAGCTTCTTCAAGTTATGTAATAAGCAGCACCCAAAGTGAAAACAAATGCATCGTTATTGAGAGGACTTCCACTGGGTACAGTAAACTCTGTTTTTACAGGACAGAATCAAAAGGTCCCATTAAAAGACTACCATGTGTTTCTTTGATCTAGCCATTGGTGGGCTCCAACAGCCTGCTTAACCACTGTGTAACCAACACCCTTCTAATGAGCTATTGCTGCGGTTCAGTTCTGTCAAGTCAGGTCTGGCTGACAGCCACCCATGTACAACAGACTGAAAGGTGACCTGGACCTGCGTCCTTCTGCTTTCCCCAGAATGGGTGCTATGTTCAATCTGTTGTTGAACCCACCATATCGAGACACCTTGTGGAAGGTCTACTCCTTTGTCACTGAAGCTCTTCTTTTCCAAACCTGCTGTCCCCTCCATGTAACATGCTCACAGCACTTGATACGAATCTATACACCCGCACTTCTAAGAATTACCTCATGAATCTTCTAACTCGGCTTTTTCCACTCATGATTCAGAAGAGAGCATGGAACAAGGGACATCATTGCTGATATCAAATGTATCTTGGCTCAAAGCAGAGAATATCAGAAAGATGTCTACTTGTGCTTATTTCATTATGCAAAGATATTAGAATGTGGTAAACCATAATGAACTCTGGATAACCTTGAGAATAATGGGAATTCTGATAGACTTCATTGTGCTCATTTGGATCAAGGGCCAGTTATGTTGCCAGAACAATAGAATGCTGTATGGTGTAAAATCAGGAAAGGTGCACATCAGGGTTGTGTCCCCTGCCCATGTTTGGTTGAGCTATATGCTGAGCAAGTCATCAGAAAAGCTGTATCACATGAAGTAGTGTGAGGAGGCATCGGAATTGAGGAAGACTCATTAACACCCAGTAGTATTCAGATGGCACAACCTTGCTGGTTAAAAGGGAGGAGAACTTGAAACACTTGCTGATGAAGATTTAGCTATGTAGCCTTCAGTATGGATTACAACTCATTGTAAAGCAGACAAAAATCTTTGCAACTGGAACAATTGTGATAAATGCAGAAAAACGTGGATGTTTTCAAGGATTTTGTCTTACGTGGATCCACACTCAATGCTCATAGAAACAGCAATCAAAAGATCAAAATATGAATCTATAGCATTACGTAAATCTACTACACAAGACCTCTTTAGAGTATTGAAAGCAAAGATGTTACTCTGAAGTGTGCCTGATCCAAGCCACGCACTGGAAAGTTGGCCGTTGAAGAAGGAAGACTGCAGCGAATATAAGGATTTGAATTGTGGTGCAGAGAGGAAAACTGGGAGTAATATAGGCTGCTGACTGATAAACTGATCTATGCAGGATGGAAAGCTGCTAACCGATAAACTGATGTAAACACGATGGAAAGCCAGTGTGCTCCTGAGAGGCAAGGAAGGCACCAACTCATCTTACACACTTTGGACGTAGTGTCAGGAGAGACCTGTCCTTGGAGATGGGCATCATATTTGGTAAAATAGAGGGACAATTAAAAGGAGGAAGGTCATGATAAGGTGATTTGACACAGTGGCTGCATCACTGGCCTAGGAACAATTGTGAGGACGGCACAGGGCCATCCAGAGCTTTGTTCTGTTGTGCCTAGGGTTGCTGGGTGTGGGTCTGAGGCAGCTCGACTGCACCTAACAATAACTCCTTAAACCCACAATCAACCCTTATGGAAAACAACTCAAAATCCAACTCACGTCCATTGAATTGATTGGAATCAAAGAGACCTATAGGAACGGGAGAAATGCTCCTGGGAGTATTGAAGACTAGGCTGATTTGGAGATTAGAAATTCCCACATTCTGCTACAGAGCAGTGTTTACATTTGAACTGGCTACCATGGCTAGCAGCCCAACACATAACTCACTAAACCATCAGACCTCTGATTCATGGAAACAGGACTAAAGATATAAAAGGACATATTGTATTGGGCAAACCACCTCCAAAAGATCACTTTAAAATATTAAAGAAAAATAAAAAGGTGTCTCCTTGAAGACTAAATTGGCCTGACCCATACCATGATATGTAGTTTTGCTTAAAATTATATTTAAACTATGATCAAAACCAGGAAGACCAACAAATTGGTGCTTTTGAATGATTGTTAGTAAAGAACATTGAATGTGATAATGGCCACTAGGGAAACCCATGTCTGCCATCGAGGGAGAACAGCTAGAATGCTTCTTAGAGTAGGGTTGGCAAGACCTCCTCTCACTTACTTTGGACATGTGCTCAAGAGACTAGGTCTCGGCAAGGACATTATACCTGATAAAGTACAGGGTCAGTAAAAAGAAATAGACCCTCACTGAGGTGGGACAACCCAGTGCCTACAACATGCGACAGTGTTCTCGAATGTAGCAAGGTTTGTGAGGGTCACACAATGCCTGGCAGGGACTGTTTTCTGCTTCACCCAAGATCACTGTGAGTTTGGACCGATTTGATGCCACCTGACAATAGTGACATCCATTCAAAATTATCTTCTATCTTATATTTTGGAATTCAACGACCGCTTGATGAATTTTGACTCATAATTGATTCAAATAATACTGCCATCACAATAATTAAAAAGTGGAAACACCCAATGTTTCACAACAAAAAAAGACAAATAGAAAGTTATATAAATAAGTATTATTCATCTATAAAGAGAAACGAAGTTGTTATATACTTTACTCCTTGGTGAACTATCCATCATTGATTATATATGTGGCTGGTTATTTCAGAGTCAAAATTTTTTAAGTAGAAAATAGAATGTCTAAACAATGAAATTTGACTTTTTAAGTATTGTTGTCATCCCTCACTGAATATGCAAAATCATATATTTAATGAAATTATTAGTCGGAAACTAAGCTCCAGGAATTGACGGAATACCGGTTGAAATGTTTCTGCGAGCTGAGGAAGCACTGGAAGCACTCGCTGCTCTGTGCCAAGAAATCACGAGGACAACTGCCTGTGTGACTGCTCCAAAGTGCATCCTCATGGAAGCCACCGTCAAGACAGCAAAGGCTGCGTGCAGTAGATAAATCTGCGGCAAAACACTTCTTTACAATCGTGGATAACAAGTGCGTCACTGTGAGGCTGAAGGTGCACTGGAACCAAGCCATAGTATTTTCAATCACCTCCATGCATGTAAAAGTTAGACATTTAATCCAGAAGCTCACAGAAGAATTGATGCATTTGATTTATGGGGCTGGTGAAGAATATGGAAAGTATCATGGACTGTCAGAAGGACAGACAGCTCTATCTTGAAAGATGTACAGCCAGCATGCTCCTTAGAAGCAGGGATTTTGTCTCCTGTACTTTGAACATGACCTCAGGAGAGACAAGTACCTGGAAAAGGACACCATGCTTGGAAAAGTAGGACAGCAAAAAACACGGAAGCCCCTTGACAAAACAGATTGACGCCATGAGTGCAATAATGGGCTCAATAACCTTATTAAGTAGCTGTGAAAATGGGGTCACTAGCAACAGTTGTGAGGATGGTATAAGGCCAAGTTCATAGGGTTGCTAAGAATTAGAGTCAACTTTATGAGGACTAACAACAACTTCCTGGAAGTGGGAGTTCCTGAGTGGTGTAAACAGTTCATTTGTTCCATCGGTAAAGGAGAGATGAGGCATTTGGGTCTCCCTGAATTGTCTCAGAAGAAAGGCCTGGCGATGTACTTCCAAAGACATCAGAAATATCAGTGAATTCTACGGAGCACAGTTCTAGTTGAATGCACTTCGCGTCACCATGCACTAGAATTGACTTATAGCAACTGCCTTTTTCATTTTTTAACGTGTGAAATTCACTGAAGACTTAGGTAAATATCTGAGAGAGAGAAAACAAAGAAAACAACTAGATTATGAGGCAACATTTAACAAAATGATAGCTTTCCATGGGAGAGTTAACTGAATTAAATTAGACTGATGGACAAAATTTGTCTGAAATGCCTTTATGTGACCCCTTAAACATATAACATCCTGATTAAATAGATAGGATTTAGGCTTCTCAGGGAAGAATTTAAGGAACAAAAAGGCCAGACATAAATAAGATACTTCCACTTTGTTTAAAACTATCAAATTCCAATGACTAGCAATTCAGCATTTGGATTTTGTGCTTGACAAATGTTAGACTTCAGATGCTTATAGAAATCTCCAATTTCTTTAGTATTGGCTAAAGTGGTTGGTGTTTAAATGTGAATATCTATTGTATCAAATTCTTAAGCAGATGGACATTATCCTATCACTGATAGCATTTTATTTCAAACTTGATTTTGAATTTTTAAATTTGTTTTATTTTTTATTTGTTTATGATAAATGAAATACCATTTCTCTTTAATTTGTCATTTACAACATTTTAAACCATTTGACAGTTTGATACAAAGTGGTCAATATCAATCCATTTAAACTCACCGATACTTAGGATGTCTATCATTTTGCCTTTTAATGATATTTTAAAAAATATTTTATTGTCCTAGAACCATACATCTCACATTTCATGTTTCAATTATCATTGGATGTTTGAAGCTGTTTCTTTTTCTTTTGAATTGTGTTGCATCAGCAAATAAAGGTTCTGAAAGCTTAGCTCCAGGCACGTCAGTAAGGTCAACTGTGCTTTGAGCAGTTACTTCTACTCTTCCCCGGTCAGATGCTGGTACTGTATCGGGCAATGGTTCACTGAGATTCATCACATCTTTTGGTGATTAAGTTTTTAGAAATGATCCAGTGTTCATTTCCACTAGTCTGTCTTATTATGGAAATACCCCTGAAACTTGTGTACCATTGCTGACATATTGGTATTTGAAATACCACTGGCAGAACTTCCAGCATTACACAACATGCACACCTTTGCATAGGTCAAACTGGCAGAAACCTGATGATAATGAGTTCTAAGAATAAAAACATCTGCTCTTGCCACCCTTTCCTAACACAACCCCTGGAGCATTAAAGAATATAGATCAATAACACTCTCAGAAATAAAAAATTCTCCATATGTGTAACTATCATTCTTCTATGTTTAAGACCCCTAATGGCATGCATTGCAGAAACCTTCTCTTTTAAATTATAATTTAGGGAAAAGACTATATACACCATATGCATATTTGATGTTGAGTAAACAGAGTGAAAATTAGGACTGAGTTAAAGTTTCAATTACTTTTGTTTTCTAATATATATATTACAATAATTAAGGATACATATTCTCTTAAAGTGCTAGCTTAAATTTATTTTAGATCTATAAGTAGGAGAGGGATACTCCAGTTCTTTGGGAGCACTGCTGTTTCAAGTATAGCCTTATTAGAAACACATAATCTAGTTCATCTAAATATACAACAGTGAAAGCTTATATTAAATAAAATGTTTCATGTTTCAGTATATATACAACAAATTAATATACATCATATATTTGTTTGTAGTTTTGATATATATATGCATATTTTTATTTATTTTTAACCTTTGGTTGTTTTTAAATTGGGAGTTAAGATGTATAGGATATCGTTCCATAGTTCAATCATGTCAAGCAGAATTGTACCACAATCAGTTTCCAAACATTCTATTTTTCCTGGACTCCTTGACATCGTCTCCCTTGTACCCTCCCACCACCACTGTATCCTTCCTGCTCCACTGCCTCAAACCCTTATTCTACTTTGTCCCTATAGGTTCACCAATCCTGGTTTCATATATGAAAAAGCAGAAAAATATATAGCACAACTTCAGAGGATGACCTCCAAAGACAGAACACTTCTGAGATACACCCTAATATGAACAAATAAAAATACAGAACATGTTGAAAACAAGATCAGGTCCAGCATGCATCAGACGGGGAATAAACTGACAAAATTTTAACTGTTGAAGTCAGATGCATGCCTTTGATCTTCTATATTCATCTCTCCAATTCACTCGTTAACCACTTTTATCCTGTCCCTCAATTGTGGATAGAGGGAGTGCTCCTGGTGACTTATTCCCTATGTCATTCCCACCAATGAATCTTGGGATCCCACTTTCATCCATATCCTTCTGCAAACAAGGTTCTCACAATTAAAGCTCTGACACTAATACTTCCTTTGATTTTGGATTACATGGTTTACATTTCTTTGGTGACAGAAGATGGTGTATTTCTCCCATGTGGACTTAACTGACATCTCACTTAGAGGGCTGCTTGCTTGGAGACAAGCCTGTAAGTGCTCAGACATTATTTAATCTGATAGCCAGGCACCCTCTACTTTACACACCACATCTCGCTATAGTGCCCATATCTTCTGTGTTCCCTTCCTAAGAGAGAGTATAGAGCAGGGCCCTGATGTAAGAGCTAACTGTTCTTAAATTGGAGCTGAGATTTAGTGTGAGCCCCAAACCCATTCCTGGATCTATTTTTTGTTTGTTTAAATTTATTATTAATTAAGAGTTAATACATATCACATCATATCTTCCATAGTTCAATCTAGATATGGTTTTAAATGAAGACTCTAGCTTAGTGAAACAGGGATATTGATTATGTTAATTTATAAATGGTCTATATCCATCTACAATTGATAGTTTCATAATTTAAATAACAATTTGAGAAATTGTGGAATCTACAAATGGCTAAATTTATAAGGTTTATTAAACTGCCAATATTGTAGAAGATACTTCATTTAAGGTATAAATTAAATTTGATCACCAAATTATCAAACACTATTTTTATTTATAAGTTTAATGAAATATATGCTCAATTATGTCCAGGCATTTATCATAGAATATTTTAAATATTTTTATTGTTAACAGAGAATAATATTAACAAATGATTGCTTTGTATTTGATGATGTCAATGTGTTTTTTAAAGCTATACTTACCCTTTAATCATTTGTCTTTTATTTTCTTCTCTGGCAGCTCTTCGGGTTGGAAAGAATATTCTTCTTGGGAGACGTGTCAACTCACTTTTCTCACTTAAGATTCATCACAACTTCTGGAGGCCAGATCTAATTTTAAAGTATCCATCAATGTAAACATCTCAGAGAAACAATCCCCTCAGTTTTGGAGCACAACTACTCATTGATGTGATCTGTATAAAATCATCTGCCTGTAGTCGGACCCCCAGGAGCAGAGGCCTGGAAGGGTGCAAAAGGGCCACAGCCTTAAAACTGTCCACACAGAAATTAAGAAGAGGATAAAATGCACAGATGAAATGGACTAATCAAGTCAACAAAGAAACAGACACCAAACACACATCTTACTTCATCATGGTAACAAGTATGCCCAGATATGAACCCAAGAAAATTAAAATCCAGCATTTAAGGCAGCAATCTATAACTTAGAGTTTTAGAGAAGGTGAAACTACAGAGATAGGAAATATCTCTAGAATTTCAAAATCCCTAGACAGAAAGAACTCTGAACAGGGGGCATTGCAGCCATGAACGATTTGCGACAGACTGTTACTAGTTGCAATGACGGAGTAGGTTTGTCATCCCGTGTATACTCTTAAAGCCATAATGGAGCGGCAGCCTTGTCCCCAGTTGCTGGGAAGAAGTTTCTTTATTGGTTCCTTTACCCAACATTGGCTGCTAAAGAGTGGGGGCGGGGCAGTTATTACTGATTGCGTCTCAGTGCACCTCCCACGCTTGCACTGTCACTGCCTCTCAGGTAAGCAGGCGTGCCATTATTTGCACAGACAGAAGGTCCCATGAACTTTGAGACCACAAGACGTTTCTTGCAGAACTCGGAAAAGAAAATGCTTCATGATTCTCCAGTTAATGATTTATCTTTCTTCTATACAAATCTGTTATCTAATACAAAACAGACTTGTCTCCAAATAAACCCACAGAATAATCATAGAATGATGAAAAAGAGTCAATGGAAGGGGATCAAAGGCTTTTTAAGGAAGATCATTTTCTATCATTAAAAGCCAAGAAGTCAAAAACAATGAATTGTACACTAAGAATTTATGTGAGACACCTATTTCTTCTCCTACTTAATTAAAAAAGTCATTTGTAATTTGTATTTGACATGAAACAATTTTTATAGCCATTTATCTATGCTTCATGGGAAAATGTAACAGCTAAACAAACAGCATTTTCAGTGTATTTTTCTAAATAAATGTGTTGTTTGTATTATTTGCAGTTGCTCATTTGATTTGGATTTCATTGCATGGAAGATTAGTTTCTTTGAATGACTGCCATAGCTTTGTCACAACAATTCAGAACTAATGGAATAGTGAGTGAACTTTCCAATATTTTTAGTATAAAATTACACTTTATAAAGAAAAATGGTTTATATTTTTATCATGGCATTCTGCTCAAGGAGTAGTTTATTATAACTGTATTAACAATCAGGAGTTCATTTTAGTATATGGGACATTGCTGGAAACAGATATTTGGATGTTATTTAAGTAAGGATTTTCTCTAACTTTTCTTCTTGGTCATCTGCTCCAAAACAATATGAAAATTAGGAAAAAAAATTAGGCCATAAATCATATTTAATGGGACATCACTCACACACATCTGTCAATTGAGAACTTTCATCCTTGAAAATAAAAATGAATGAATTTCACTGGGGTAAAAGTACAGTTTATTCAGCTCGCACTCAGCAAGGGATTATTGAGTCGGAGGGCTGGTCGCTGAATGTCACAAGTTGGGCTGCTGGCCGCTAGGTGGGCATTTTAGCACCATCGCCTCATAAGGTCGCTGTGAATGTGAACCGACCTGGTGGCAGGGAGTGAATGAGACAACTATAAATCCCTTTGAGGCTCATAAACCAAAGTCAGTATTTCTGATCTTTGCTACCTCCAAAAGTAAATGTGTGGGCAACTATTTTCATGTGTGAATGAACAGGTCATTATACATTTCCCAAACTATGATAGGAAACAGTTTTTAAAATTTTTATTCTGCCACTTAAATTGATTAACTCTCTGCAATCTCTTTTGCTACTTAAGGTATCCTGTACCATAGCAAGAAAATAAGTTTGTCATGTATGACTTGAACCATTGAACATTAAAAGGCTGTCCGTGAAACTAATCCTGTTAGGAATAAAGTTGCCAGTTCCTGTGATATCTTACTTATTTAACTCTGACTGACTGGACTGATTCACAATCTTTTTAAAATCCATGCTGATCTCTACAAGCTCTATTTCTTTGAAAACATAAATAGGAAAGTCAGCTTTTTCTCAGTTATCAGAAAATGCAATGTAAGCAGAATAAATGATAAAAATTTCAGTTCTTCATTTGTGAATGACCTTAATAATAAGTAGCACCATATCTGATGTCAACTATGAGCGCACATCTGAGATTTTGCAAATGTGATCTGATCAGATCTACTCTTCAGTGACTCACACAGTTAGACTCGGAGTAGGTCTCGCTGCCAGCAGGTCGGCTCTGATTCATGAACACCCAAAGAGCTAACTATTTGTCCTGGGATTAAGCCATTTTTTTCTAGTAAACTATAACTAAATTTACATTCCAAGTTATATTTTACCTTCCAATATTTTTTTCTTTCACCCTCTTCAAAGAGTAAACTTCTCTTTTGTGAATTTCATTATTTATATTAGCTATACAAACTCTTATTAAATAGTAGAGCTGGGTTTCTAAGCTCCAGTTAAGAATCTGAGGCATTTGAGTAACTCTACTTAGGGGTTGAGTGCTCAATGCCAAGCTCACGAGTAGGCAGTTCAGATTCATGAGCAAGTAGAAGGACTATAGTCTTCGCCTTGCAAATGCCAGCATGGTTACTCTTGCATGGTTACTCTTTGTTCTTGATTATGTAATGAAGTGAAGGCATTGTCATTGACATTCTAACTCTCCTTAGAATTAACATTATAGTTATATAAACATGTAATGACATATATATATATATATATATATATATATATATATATATATATATCTCCTAGAATTCACATGCTTACTCTCCTTGCTGCTCTCAATTGAAACAATTAGCAAGTGTAGATAATGATCCTTGTTTATTGACTGCCTCCTGAAAGGCATAAACTTGGCACTAGGACAAAAACTGAATTAAACACACACACGCGTGCACACAAAGACTTCTTTTCATGAATCTACAATCCAATAGGAGAGAAATATATTAGAGATCAAGCATATAATTATAATAATGATCAAAATACACTAACTTTTCCAGATGATTTTGGTGGTGGTGCTAGTAGGTGCAGTGGAGTGGGCGACCCCTTGCAGCCTTTGTCAATATACGGGAACACTGCTCTGTCCTGCCCCAGGCACTAGAGTAAAAGGCTCTAGAAAGACGCCTTGGATTAGGTCTAACCTTGTGGGAGAAGTCAAACTGGTACTGAGATCTGTGGGCCACACCTGGGCCGTAGGGTGCAAGGTTGTGTGTGCAGCACCAGTGGGAGAGATCACTGTGGGTTGGAAGGTGAGCAACAAGGCAAATTTGAGTGGGAAAAAAAAAGTAAAGAGAGTAGAATAGAGAAAATTGGTGAGACACAAGTCAGGCTTTACATAATCTACTGCTCAGACGAAGACAGAGTATAAACAGCCTGGGGAAATGCAAATAGTAAGTATATAGAATAAGTATTAATTGTTGTTTTTAGGTGCAATCAAGTTGGTTCCCACCCATGGTGACCCCATGGATAATAGAATGTAACATTTACTTACATTATTTTGAAATTATCTTTAGTAATTATTTCTTATTATATAAATGATTAAATTAATTAATTTGAAGTCTATATGGTATGAGAAATGTAGGCTGGTTTAGCCCTGTTACAATATAAACACTAAAATGATGCTACATACCCCCCACTCTCACCCACGTACACAGCGTGTTTAGCTGCACTCCCCAAACAAAACAAATTACAGAAGGCTGTGCAATAAAACCATGGGTTTAAACAAGTGTGAGTATAAACCAAAAGGAAAGTGTAGCAAATGAATATCAAACAATGGAGTATTTTTTATTCATTGATGATAAAATTCTCGTTAAGAAAATTGCACTCAGTGTAATTTTGTAATTGATAAAAATGAGCAACAGTAAGTAGACAACATAGAGGACATAGAAAATGTGTTGAAACCAATAGATATTGAACTAAGTTTTCTAATGTGACAGAAAAACCCAAGTAATAAGTAAATGATCATTCGTTTTTGACATGGCAACTTCAGGAAACTCCTCGGGGTCCGGGATCCCCCTAACTCTCTTCTCTGACATCCTTAGACTGTGGCCTCGGTTCTCAAGGCCCAAAAGAGTTGCTAGAATGCAGACATAATGCTGATGTTTTAGGTGACAGAATGAAGAAAGAACTTACTGCCCAGCTTGTAGGGAACCTTAGTGGGGATTACTACATAATATTTACCACTGTGCAACCTGGCCACAAAACCGTAGGAAATACAGTACTCTGGCTGTGCATAATGCCACATAGAACTCATTTTGGACACTAGCACTGAAGAGGCTGGGAAATGGGCAAAGGTATGTACAACTACCTAAGAGTCAGAAAACCTTAAAAATTAAACACTAATTCTCTATGACCTGAGATGATTATGGAAGATTTTAGAAATGAAATTGTTTGTGAATAAACATTTCTGCCTATATGAATGTAAGCAAGACATAATGCAACAAAAGCACATAAACCTTTGTCACACATATCTAAAGGCAAAGGTATTGGTCTTTTGACATAGTCTTCATCTAGAGCTACACACTCTGAGGGGATGGTTTTCTATCTCTCATCCTTCCCCCCGAAGTCTGCACTCTAGACTTCACAGCAACCCAATGTAATAGCTTGAGCTTCCTCGAGGAAAATAAATCAAGTTATTATAATGTTCTTTGAGTTTGGGAAAGAAAAAGAAACCAGATTGAGCAAGATCAAGACTGTAGGGTGCCCTTTTGTACCGCCCTGATTAATTTAGAATGAACAGGTACATCATCCGGTGGATACAAAGTTCCGTTGGTACAACTACGCTGGCCTTTTGTCATTAATGCAATCTTCAGTGTTCTTACACCTTCTTCAGTACTTAGTAAGCCCGATTAATCACCCTGAGATGGTCAATATTATTCTTTTGGAATCTAAAAACAAGAAAAAACAAAATCCTGTCACCACGAACTTCTGAACTGATTTCTCTGCCTTTCAATTCATTGTTCAGATTTTCCCAACCTTCCTTAAAATGCTTGACCCCACTAAAATAGGTTGTGTTATGTGAAGCAGAATGCCTCCAGTGTATCTGTCTGAGTTTGGTTAAATTTTGCTATCAGCTTTGACCTTAAATCTTTTGAATGCTTTACCCATGGCAAAAATAGATGAAGGCCTTCCGATGAGACTACGACAAGTATCTGACTGAAATACCTTGTCTCTAGACAGCCATTGACCAGAAAGGCATTCTTAAACACCTTTTAATAAAAATAAGCCGGTGCCTTTATGAAGTGTAACCCTACTTCCACTTTCCAATAAAAGCAATCTATTTTCACTAATTCCATATTAAAGGAACAGTGGTCACATTTTGTATCCGAGCTTATATATACACTTCACTCATGTCGATTCCTCTCACGGAACCTACTGCTGAAATGATTCCTGTTAGTGCTGCTGTGTCCAGGAGTTGGTTCCAGCTCACAGGGACCCCACGTGCAACATGGGAACACATGCCTGGGCTTGCATGGTAGTCTTTATAACCATAGAATCAACCAGATCATGAATGACGGATTATAACCAATCACTTTGATCAAAATTAGCTTTCTATAGCATAAAAATATATGGCTTTCAAGCTTCAATTTCTCGTGACATTATAAAATAAATTTGAAAATATCAAAAAATAATTATTTACTTATATTATTAATGTTCTGCATTAAATTTTCATTTGTTAAACAGATATAAATTTTATCCTGACTATTTTTAATGTTTTATATATGGAAATAAAATATTAAGTATTTTTATGCAACATGAAAATGAGATGTCAAAAGTGAATAACATTTAGTACTTTATTATAATTAAAGAAATACTCCAACATTTTGATTTGCAGTATTTATAAGTCACAGGAAAGGCATTTAGACATTTTATATGTATACTTTTTACAAAAACAAAGAAATACATTTTGTTTTACTTCATTTAAAAATATATTTCTGGATTTTTGTAAAAGAGCACATATAAGAAAATGCTCTTCATTTACCATCATTTAGCACGTACCCATTTCTAGTAGCTTTAGTGATGTATTTGGTTATGTGGAAGAAAGGTGAAACCTTCCTCTCTTGGAGAGATTACAGCCTAGAAAATTCTGGGGCGGAGTTCTGCCCACCCCCCACCACGTAGGGTCATTCTGAGAATGAAGGTCATTATCTGTCCCTCTCTGGAGAAAACCACATTAGCCTTTCATCAACTATAAATACCAAGGAACAATTTGAGTTTGGATTTGTATTTCTATTAAAGACATTGCACTTCATGCAGCTTTCTGTAACATGAATGTATTCATTCTACTAAAATTGTGTCATTTTATTTGGAAAGATATACCTTTATTCTTATAAAATATATATTTAAGAAAAATGCCCCATTTATCATCATTTACCAATGTTTAAGAGCTTTGATAGTGTACTGGTTGCATATTAGGTAAACATTTCTTCATACCATAATTTACTTAACCATATCACTCACTGAAATTGAGTTAATTTCAACTCATAGAAACATTATAGGTCACAGTAGAACTAACTTATTGGTTTCCAAAATGTACAGGTTGACCAAGGTATAAAATTCCATTTTTCTCCAATGAAGCAAGCAGTGGGTCAAAGTGCTGATCTTATAGTTAGCAGATCAATGGGTAACCCACCCACCATCAAGGCATTTGCTACATTCTAAATAATTGCTCCGCCTACCATAAGATTCCATGAGTCAGAATGGAAACAAATGATATCAGTTCATCCGTTAGTTCTATCATACTTTACTTAATTACATCTAAATTGGATACTTAGGTTATTTTTGTTATTACATTTAATACTATAGGGAAAATCTGTATGTGTATCCTAGTATAGTGTACAGGAATTGCCCTAAAGTAGAAGATGACATCACAGTTTTTCCTGTGCATGCTCAGTGTTCCAGGATTGAGAAATGTTTTTCTCTATACTTATCATTGCTGTTACTGTCATTTGGTAACAGTGGAATGACATTCAAAAAGTCTCCTTTTCGGTTTAGGAGCCTCTAGTCGGCCAGAAGAAGCTATGAAGGGGGCAAACCCTACTTTGGTGAGATAATAGATTTCAAGAGAGAAGTTCCAGTCGGTAGAGTAATTATTATTTTCCAGATGTACAGATATAGACATTAGTCTGGAAGTAGAAGGAGATAACTATATTTCAAAAAGCAAAGCCTACCTCTTAATTATGTGGCGTTTAAAAGCCCCATATTTGTTAAATGGTATTTGCTGTGTGGTTTCCGTCAATGTTGTCTTCTTCTTTTTAAAGAAACTATTAAAACACTCTTTATTTGGAATGGAATTATGTTTTTAGAGAAAAGAGTTCAAATATATATAGTAGAAAATCTAAGAGTTGGTTTGCATGTGATAATTTATGATGACTGTGTATCAGTCACAAAATTGCTTTCTTTAGAAGTCTTTATCACTAATGTTCGCCCACATTACTGTAAAACAAGTGAAAATGACCATGGAGCTAACATAATATCTCTTCATCTCTCTCTATATTTGCCTCATAGAGACTCATAGGACAGGTTGAACTACCCCTGTGGGTTTCCCAGACTGTAAACTTTTATGGGTGTAGAAATCCTTGTCTTTCTCCCTCAGAGTGTCTGATGGTATTAAAATGTTAACTATTAGTGTTCATTACATCAAAATCTGTTCCTGGGATGTTCTTGAACTTCAGGTGGGATAGACTCAACATTGCATTCTGGCTCTCATGAACTTGTTTTCATTTTCCTCAACTTAAACCTGAACTTACATATGAGCAGTTTATTATCAGTTCCACAGTCATCCCTTGGCCTAGTTTTAGCTGCTGATATTGAACTTTTCCATCATTTCTTAGCACAGATGTAGTCAATTTGGTTTTGTGTATTCTACCTGGAGAAGTTCACATGTATCACATTTTGTTGTTTAAAAAATGTATTTGTGATGAACAAATTGTTGCTCATGCAAAATTTTATCATGTGACAATCAGCTTTTTTCTCTTTCACTACAATCATATTTTCAATTTATGGTTCCTTCCTCTTTGTTTCCACCTGTTGTGTTCCAATTGCCAATAATTATCAAATTCATCTTTGTTTCATGTTTGATTAATTTCAGACTGAAGACATTCATTGATTGCTTAAATTTCATCCGCATTACACTCGGTCTTATGGAGCCTTGTGGCGTAGTGGTGAATTGGGCTGGTAACTGAAAGGTCTGCAGTTCAAAACCTCCTGCCTCTCCTCAGAAGAAAGATGGGGCTTTCTACTCGTACAAATAGTCTCAGAAACTCAGAGGCAGTTCTACACTATCCTGTAAGGTTGCTATGAGTTGGCATTAACCCAATGACAGAAATTTGGAAATTTAGTGGTAGATGTATAATATTGAATTATAACTGTACTAATTGAATGTCCTTGAAGAGGATACATTTAATCCTATCACCGACAGCATTGTACTTCAAGTTAGATCAGTGGTTCTCAACCTTCCTAATGCCGCAGCCCTTTAATACAGTTCATGTTGTGGTGAACCCCCCCAACCATAAAATTATTTTCGTTGTTTCATAACTGTAATTTTGCTACTGTTATAAATTGGGCAAGTGCTGTGAAAAGGTAGTTTGACCGCCAAATGGGTCGCGACCCACAGTTTGAGAACCACTGTGTCAGATATTGAACCATTCTTTTTGACAATGACTTTAAAGTTGCTCCTGATTGCATCATTGTTAGCTTAACAAACTTCATGATTTTCTGAATCGAAATGGCAAATACCAGTCCATGTCTGCTCACTCACTAACACCTAGGTATAATGTGTTGCATTTCATTTTTGACAATTTCCAAGTTTCTTAGATTCATTTTTGGCATGTTCCACTTTTCAATTATTGGTAATTATTTTTGCAGCTGATTCTTCTCATTTGGATTCCTGCCCCATCACAAATGAAGATCCTGAAGGCTTTACTCCCACAGGCTTTACCCATCCATGTCATTATGGTGATGCTGGCTTAATTGATATTGTTTCACGTTCTGAATTACAAACCCAGAAGTACCTCATTCCAGGAAGCCAGCCTCCTACAAAACAGCATGCATGTTAACTCGTTCTCTGTGTTGGGAAGTGCATCCCTTTCTTCCATGCTCTGCCACCTGGTTATGTTTCTCTGAAGGTATAGCTGTCGTCTGGATCCAAGAGTTTCACTGTGCAGGGATCTCAGGTCCAGAGAATGAACTCCACCCTTGATTTTTGTAGGTAATGAGTTCTCTCCTCCTGCCTCTCAGAGGACTCTTTCTATCACAGCACATTGGCCCTGCGGGTAGTCCTGTTCACAATTATTCACAAGTGGATCGCATCAGTACATTCTCTCACCTTTTCAGGAGACCATGAATGGAAAGGTGTTTGGAGGGAGATAAACACTTTTATTAGGAGAACCCCATTAAATAGTTCACTGCCCCTGCAACGGTTGGCTTTACATTGTGATGGTCTTTCTTAGTCATATTTTAAGTGCCTTCTGACCTGAGAGACTTATCTTCTAGCACTATCTCTGACTATATCCTGCTTCTATCCATTATGCCTACAGTATTTGACAACGTATTGAGGTTATGTTTGAGATTTTCAGCAGCTAATTTCTCTGAAGTATACACAAATTTCTTCTTTATCGCCTGCTCTTAGTCTAAAAGTTCTGCTGAAACCTGCTCACTTTGAGTGACCCTGCTGGCATTTGACATAGCTTCCAGCACCACAGCCACACAGAAGACAAACTGAAAGGCCCAAGTGGTGGATCACATTGTTAGGAAAATAAAACTGTCTAATTTTCTTAGACAAAACATTACAAACCAAACAAAAATCCATCTCTCTGAAACAAAAGAAACATTAATTTCTATATTTATTTTCATCAATGCAAAGGACATTAGAAAAGAGACTGAGAGACAATGAAATTGAAATGGTTCTCCCTTAGAATTTGGAAATGTATTTTCTATGAGAGGATATGTAAACTTTATACTCAAATGCTTTATTGACTATAATAGTGCAGTTTCATTCAGTAATTTACTAAAGAAAAGCTTTAAACCAAAACAGAGAAGAAAAATATATCGCTTTTACGTAAGATTTGAGACAGAATCTCTTTGTGGTGAGGAAGCTCTTACAGACTGAGGTCTTTCAGATCAGAAAAGGCAAAACAAAATTTCAGTTGGTGTTTGCTGCTTTTGAGTGGGCCCCCAATTCACAGTGACACCATGCATGGAGGAATTGCCTGCTGTCATCTGGCACATTATGTCAGAAGTAGACCTCCAAGCCTTTTTGCCTTCTTTGAGCCTCGAAGCTCTGCTAAAGTCTGTTCATCATCATGGTCCCACACAGCCTCTACAGAGAGTGGTGACTGTCAATCAGT
Source organism: Tenrec ecaudatus (assembly GCF_050624435.1). Classification (NCBI taxonomy): domain Eukaryota; kingdom Metazoa; phylum Chordata; class Mammalia; order Afrosoricida; family Tenrecidae; genus Tenrec; species Tenrec ecaudatus. The sequence continues at coordinate 124,106,330 of NC_134531.1, forward strand.
CATAGGTGCTGGGGATTCTTGCTCAGAATTCATAGATATTAAATTTCTGACAGAATCAAGAAGGAATTTCCTCAAACACTATTTATTTATTTTTTATACTAAAATAATCTGGTATTTATTATGTCTCTGAAATGGAATAAAGCTGTGTCACTATAGATTGCACGCTGAATTTCAGGTCTCAATGTTAATACTTTGGGGTTTATTTCTCAGAACAAAGCCCATGTAATGCTTTTATTTTCATGCTACAATGATTTTACAATTGCAAATTCACAGACTCTTTTTGAAGACAAATTACCCCAACTATAAAAATATCAACTGCCCTAAGAATTTTGTATAATTTAATAACTTCCTACTATCACTCCTTACTTCTGAAAATTAATACTCTTTTAATATAGACTAGGTCCAGTGCAATTGCTTGAAAAAGACTCTCCTTCTTAATTTGTTTGATTAATGTTTGTGCAGACACTGTGTTCTCAATTTTGTGAATATGAATTAAATGATGAACAGACCAGAAATCTTGACCTCGTGGACTTCCGAGAGTAGCTGTGAGAGGGTAAGGGTGTTGATGATTAAACTGCAGTATGCCAGTCCTCTGACAGAGCTGAGAGATCCCCCTCAGATGCAAACACATTATTTGGATACCCCTTGATTTACTGACCAGGAAATGAACACCCCTCGAAAATTCAAGATTGTCTTGAAGGAAGCGATCTTAAGTCTAAATAAAATAATAAAGATAAAACCATTGCCTGTAGTAAACCTCTTGTTCTGAAATGAATAATTGTGGTGTAAGATTACCTAAAACAACACAGTCTCCCATTAGGCAACCAGCTGGAATGAACATGTGAATTAGAGCATTTCCTTGGTGGTCCATCAAGTGATATTACTAACATGAGATATTTTGAAATTTCTTATTCTAAAAAGATTTACTCCAAAAAGAGATTTGAGAAAGCTCATAAGTAGGTATTTCATGCAATGATTTCTTTGATGGAGACATGAAATATTTTAACAAAGGAAAATGAGACAAATACAGTAACTCTAGGGATAATTGCATTTGCTTTGCTTAAACTGAAACTTTTATTTTCAATTTATTAGAAGTCTGGGAAAACCAAAAGCATACTGAGCTTCAAAACTCATTTAAAAGTGGAAGACAAAATGTGAAGAAATTATAAGTTAAGGGATCAGCAATTAAACACTATATGTTTCGATGAAAGAAATGTGAGTTCCTGAGCTAATGCTCTCTAGGTTTATTGCTTACTAATTTTTCCAAGAATAACATTTTAAATAGCTCAAAGACTGGGTCCAAAAGACATCTTCTGGTAAGTTCTTTTCTCTCTCTCTCTCTCTCTCTCTCTCTCTCTCTCTCTCTCTCTCTCTCTCTTTTCTGCTTTAGAATTTTCACAGCTCTAGGTTCGGGGTTGTTTTTTTTTTTTTCTCTTCACTAAATACATTCGCTGTTGTTTCCACCTCATTCTAGCCCACATTTCTTACACTATGAGACAAACCAGTTCATTCCAGCTTCATCATCTCCCTCTTCTCAGCTGCTCCCCTGGCCTAAGCTCTGATCTCTTTTATGCGTCTTGCCTGTTTGGCGTGACACCCACCTCTTCCTCATTTCACCTCCAATTGAACAGTCTCTCTTCCCCAAAGCACAGACAACACAAAGTTGATTTGGATCTAGCATATGTTTATGATGTCAACATGCTTTCAAAGTAGACTTTCATGAGAGAAGTGGATCCGCAAAATAGTGCATTGATATAATGGCACGACAATGGACTCAAACATTGCAATTATTATGATGGTGAAGGAGCACGATTTCCAGCGATTACACCTAAAACTCAAAACCACCCACTTCCACCAAGGAGACTCCAACCAAAAGTGAACCTATAGAGGATGTAGGAGATTGTAAATTTTTTACCGTATCAGATGACTTCATCTTTATCCCTCCAAGTAGCTGGTGGATATGAAGGCCGATCTTGGGGTTAGCTGTCCGTTGTTTAATTGACCGCATCACCAAAGCGCTGCTGTACCTAATATCTTCCTCTTCACCATTTCTTCACACATGAACATCACCTCTAGTGTTTCCTTTCGAAAGCACAGTCACCACAAGGTTTATTTGGAGAGAGGATGTGTTTATGAAGACTATAATCAGAACAAAATCAATGGCATTTAACAATAATAACAAATGCATTCTTTACTGAAACTAAAATGCAACCATGGTGGCATAATGGTTATGTGATAGGCTGCTGAGAGGTAAGCAGTTCCAAACCACCCACCACTCCATGAGAGAAACATGAGGCTTTCTACCCAAGAATGAGTTATAGTCTTGGGAAAACTAGAGTTTTCTTTTCTGTTCCACAAGGTGACCATGAGCTGGAATTGACTTGATGGTAGTGAGTACAGACTTTTAAGCGATAATAATGGAAATTTATTGCTAGCACAGAGTCCTTAAATGCTGTAACTTGTTGATGTGTTTGCCAGTGATCTACTTGGGAAGAAAGAAGAGTTCAGTTTTACTCTCACCAACATATGATTGCCTTGAGTCAGAGTGGACTAGATAGAAATGGTTTTAATATTTATAAAGAAAAGTAAAATTATTTGAGGAAGAATTCATACTGTATTTGGAGACCTCTGTTTCATTCAGTTCATATTAACAATTTAAACTATAAAATTTTGCTAGCTGATAAGGAATAATAATAAATAAAATATGTATTCAATTCATTTACACAATTAAGTAGTTATAGCATAATTTTATATAATACAATTATACCATTAACACAAATAATGAACTATTTATAATCTTATTCAATAGCTAGGCAGAACTCATTTGTGTGAATATGGTGTGTTAAATTACTTTCATAATGCATTAATGATATAAGAAACAATGTCGATAGATTCCAGGATGTCATGCTAAGATTTCTAAAAAATTTATTAATTCATTAAATAAACAAAAAAAATGAGTACCTACCTACTTGTGCAAGACACCATTCTAAGAACTGTCAGGAAGCAAGTGCAGATTATGGGAGATATTATCAAAGCATTCGGAGAAAATCAAACCATTGTAAGTGAAGTAGAAAATGATGTTTTTGAAATGGAAGGTTATAAGGAAACTATTTTATATTACACTGTTAGATAAAGCTTCTCTAATAAGGCAAACTTGAATAGAGGACTAAAGAATTTTCAAAACAAGCTTTGTGTATCTATGGAAGAGCATGAATAGCAAGAATAACCCCTGGCTCAGGAACATGCTAAGTGTGTCTGTATTTATTTCTCTTTTATTAGCATTCTTATTGGCCCCTAATCCACATATCATACAATTCAATAGCTCAACCATTGAATCGTCTTAAGAAGAATTATACAATCATTACTGCAATCAATTTTAGCATAGTGCTTCTATATTTCTAAGCATTTAGTTTAGAATTGATTAGGTAAGTAAAAACATACATGAAGTCAGATATGAAGTATTGTTTCAGATTTTGTAGACTCTTAGAGTTATTTTAAGGACTTTAGATTTTACTGTGAGTGAAATGAAATTCTATTCTGAGTATTATACAAAAATCCCACACATATGCAAATAAAACAAAATCATCACCATTATTAAGTTGATTCCAACTCATGGAGATGCTATGGTTTGGGGACAGAAAGCCTTTATGGGAACAGGAATCTTCATCTTTCTCCAGGAGAGTGAAAGGTAGTTTTAGAGCCACTGACTTTGACCTTAGTCACCCAATGCCAGTTCCACAGTGCCATCAGGACTCCCGGTTCTACTCAAGAATGGGCTTAGCTAAGGGATGGTGAGATAATTTATGGTTTTTAAAAAATTATTTTATTGGGGGCTTATACAACTCTTATCACAATCCATACATACATCCATTGTGTCAAGCACATTTGTACATTTGTTGCCATCATCATTCTCAAAACATTTGCTTTCCACTTGAGCCCTTGGTATCAGCTTCCCATTTCCCCCTCCCTCATTAATCCTTGATAATTTATAAATTATTATTACTTTGTCATATCTTACACCATCTGACATCTCCCTTCACCCACTTTTCTGTTGTCCATCCCCCAGGGAGGAGGTTATATGTAGATCCTTGTACAAGGTTCCCCCTTTCTACTCCACTTTCCCTCCACCCTGCCGGTATCACCACTCAGACAGGACCATTATGCTCAGTTAAAAACCAAGAGAAAGGTTAGTACAGGTAGGCTCCAACTTAAAACATATTGGAATTTTGAGGAACCATATTGGGAGTTTTTTATATTCTGTACAATTTATTAATTCTAATATGTATTACATACAATGTTGCTGAATGCAATTTATGTTCTCTTTCTCATATGCTCAGAGCTCAGGCTTATAAGGACTTGAATTGACTCAATGGCAGTTCTTTGATTAATAATAATAGTAAAACATGCAGAAGAAATATTTGACTTACATTACAACTAACTTACAACATATTTACCAGAACAAGACCAGGTTGTATGTCAGAGATTATCTGTAGACCACTGAAACAATACAGATAAGAAATGATATTGTTTTAGAATAAAGTAGGTAGCAGTGTAATTAGTGATAAATTTTCAGGATTAACTTTTATTTTGGAAAGCCAGCCAGTAGTTTTTACTGATTTATTATTGATAGTTTATAGATTTATTATTTATAATTTATAAGAGAACTGCACGTGTCATGATTAAATAAAATGGTTTCTGTGTTTTTCTGAAACAAAACAAAACACAATAATCAAGAGAGAGCACAAGAATCCCGTGATGGGAGCGAAGTCTCCCAAGTATCCTGATGACAGACTTCTGCTTCGGCCAACAGCACTTGGTACCTCATCTGTACAGGTTGGGGATTACCCACAAGGTGGCATACAGTCAATGGCTAAAGGGATAATAGGTTTGGGGGCACTAGACTACTGCATCCCTGCCTGCAGGAATAGCAATGGGGACATTTAGGACAGTTTCCTGTCAGCCACGAATGCTGAGGACATAATGGGTTTATACGTTGTTAGGTAAGTGGGACCCAGGCTATACAGCCCTGGAAAGGGAACTGGACAGAGGGCTTATAGTATGTCATTCTCTCTATTTAACAGAGAGAGTTAACTGCTCTATGTCAGGATCCCTGTTAGTCCTGTGACTCTATGTATGTAAGTTAATTAATTTGTTTATTTATTTTCTCTATTTGGTGTTTATCTATACAACATAGGCAGGATAGGCCTGGTTCCTGGGGGCCATGGACGGGGAGGAGGACTGTGGGTGAGCAGGGAGTTAACAATGATGGCACAAGGGAACAGGAAGTGCTCTAAAATTTATGGCTTTTCTGGTCCAGTTTAATCAATTGAATTGTATCAAAGAAGAATTACTGAGAGGTGAATGATGGGTGAAAAAATAATAGTGGGGCAGATGGAAAGGAAAAGGAAAAGAGGAAAGAAAAACATGGACATGTGCATTTGGTTATGCACACGCGCACGCACGGACACACACACACAAATGCAATGAAGGAAGCAGGTGGCCTTTGGCCTCTACTTAAAATTTGCCTCAGTTTAAGAATGGTTTGTACAAGTAATGTGGCATTATATGATACTCACCTTCCCGACACAATCACACCAGACAAAATGGCTGCATAGCAAACTTGGTGAAGAAAGCTGATGGCGCCCAGCTATTAAAAGATATACCATCTGGGGTATTAAAGATTTGTAGTTAAACAAGTGGCCATCTAGCAGGGAAGCAATAAAGCCTACATAGAAAAAGCACACCAGCCTTTGTCATCATGAGTTATCCACAGAAAGAGGTATCAGAAGTTCAAAAACAAGCAACCAAATCGAGGTAAAGGGGTGTGGATGTAGGGAAGACCAATACCCCCGTGTAAGAGACTTAGACAGTCCTCTCAGAAGGTCCACATAGAAAGGCTGAAAAATACGGGGTGTGGTATAGCACTGATGAACCACATAACTATCCTTTAATTCATTAATATTTCATCCCCTTATTATTAGAATTTTTATTTGTCTTAATTCCTTTATCATAGATTTGTATATGTTCATTTGTATATTTAAGATAGTTCAATACATGAAAGTCATGATAGGTAACCCTTCAAAAATAGTAATAGGAGTAATGGTTCCCTGGGGGGACAAGAAGGGAAGTGGGTGGGGATCGGGAGCTGATAGCATCGAGGACTGTACAACCCCACTCAAAGAGATCAAACAACAGAACTGAATGTGAATGCATGTATTGGATCATATAAGATATGGAAAGCAAACAAACAAAACTATGATCGGATGAAAAGAGATAATAATAATAAGAGTTTCTGGGGGCTATGTATGATGGGAAGAAAAGCCTAAAGGGAGCTGATAATGAGGAGTTCAAAAAGAATAAAACTGTTTTGAAAATGATTTTGGTAGCATTTGTGCAATACTGCTTGATGTGATTGAACTATGGATTGTTATGATATGTGCCAAATCTCCCAATAAAATTATTAAGCATTAAAAATGAATAAAGTACCCCCAAAAAAGTAAGAAAGAAAAGAAACAGAAGGGAATAGGAAGAAGAAGAAAGAGCTAAAACAATATTGTATTAAAACGAAGCAGGAAGGAGTGACTGTGTAGGGGCACGGGTTCTAAGAGATTAATATCCTCTGGGCAGGCCCGAGGTTCCTGGTGCTGATCTGGACCACAGGGACAAAGGGAAACTAGTCATACACGTAAGAGGATTGGGTGTCAGGCTCAAAACTTAAGGTCGTGGAGGAAATAATTGATGTGGTAAACACCTATGGGAAGCATGTAACTAGTCTGATACAACAGGACCTGGGTGCATGCATGCCGCCGCTCCCAACCAAAGCAAAAATAAACATAATTGAAGTTAAGTACACTAAATTATTGATTTGTTTTCTATTTAAATAAATAGCAAAATGATATTAAATCACGTACAGAAAATATTAATCCAAGGCAATGTTATGGTCAGTGATTTGGCTGGCCATCAGTCTGGATTTTATAGAGTAAACATTAAGGACCCTGCTAAATGCAGGGACATTGCAAGTCAATCCACCATGAAATATGCTTGTGGCAAAAGTATCCATTTGGCTGTTCTTTAAAACAATGTTTAACCAGCCTCACCACCCTTGATGGTTCCCAAGTGCTCTGTTTGGGCATGAAAATAAGAACAAACTCTTGTTGAATGTCTTTCCAAATAATTGAGTTTTCTTTTATTCTGTTTCTTGAGGACTACAAATCTGTTTGTTTGCTTTGCTTCTTTGTAATACTTTCACTTCCGTGTGGCTTTGCTGCCTATCTGTACAGTTCAGATATGAAAGGATGTACTGCAGATCAGAATCATAGTTATTTCCTTTTGAGTCCTGTGAATGAAATCTTGAGTTCTAGCTAAAGGCAAGTCATGTTTTTGAGAACATAGTTGCTGTTATCTTAGATGTTCCTTAAATTTCTGTATTTAAAATTGGAAGTATGTTTCTAGTTTGCCTAATAGCTATAATTAACAGATAACAATAAATGTGTTAATAGTTCCATAGTTAAAGCTTTCGAAGAAGAAAGGAAACATTGAATACATTACACATATTTTAAAAGCCAAATATATAAGATGATAAACCCAGGTGTTCTATTAAAGGCAGAAGAATGAAAATATCCCCAAATCAAACTCACAGCCATTGAGTCAACACTAATTCATAGCGACCCGCTGTGGGTTGCTGAGACTCTATGTGTTTGTGGGAGTAGAACCTTAACCTTTCTCCTGAAAAGTATTAAACTAGAACAGCATATATTTTTTCCTCATTCTAGGGAGGGATGAGAAATTCGTAAGGAACATTAATATATGAGGGGGTATTCCCCCCCAAAACAGATTTTTTTCAAAGCTTTTTAATTTTAATTTTAATATTTATAAAACAACCTTATAACAACTTTATCACCTTCAAAGTACTCTCCATTACACTTAATACAGTTGTCAAATCTATTATTCCATTCTTGGAAACATTTTTCAAACTCATCTGTTTGGATGGCTGACAGCACTTCCCTTGTTTTTCACCTCATCTCTTCCATGTCCTCAAATAGAAGTTCATTCATGTGTCTCTTTATTTGTGGAAACAAAAAGACGTCTCACTAAGCAAGGCCTGGTGGGTAAGATGCATGGGCCAAAGAGGCATACTGTTTTTTGCCAAAATCTGGCACGCTGAGCTGGCTGCGTGAGCAGGTGCACTGCGGTGCCAATACCAGATCCCTGTGTGGCACAAATCAGGAGTTCTTGGCGCACACTGTTACACAATCTTTTCAGAATCACTAAATAGAAACCTTGATTAGCAGTCTGATCTGGTGGAGCAAACTCCCAATGCACTGCGAGTTGACATTTTCCTCCATTTGGGAAGTTGACAGATGTCTAGAAAGAGGTTTGTCATCAATCCACATTTCACCTTTTTTTTGAAATGAGAAAACCACTGGTACACTTGAGCTTTTCCAATAGTGCTGTCCCTGTAAGCTGTGCTCAACATCACAACAGTTTCTGCGGTGTTTTTCCTGAGCAGGAAACAAAATTCAACAGCCACACACTGCTCTCTGAACTCGGTCATCACAAAAAATGAGGTTCCAACAAAACTGTTTTCACAAAAAAATTCACTGTGACCAGAGAGAAACTTCCAAGGTGATGCCATTGGGTGCACTAACTCAGAGAGCGTTGCTGGATACTCACTTGGTGGGAAAAAATGTACTATGAAATTTCTACACAGCAAACTTTTTTTCATTTTTTGGGGGGTACCCCCTTGTGTCTATAATAAGAGCACACAGAGCACGTAATTATCATTTATTAAAGTTAACTAAAAAACATGCTACATAGTAAAAGCCACTGGGATAAACCTAGTGTTAAACACTTAATACTTTTATAACCTCTGGCTACACATAGAGGACTTCTAATATTCACTGAAAAATGATTTTAGTTTATATACTCCCGTTTCTCTCATGAAAATGAATATTTTGGGATTAGGATTAAATATGTTCACTAGTAGTCAACTGATGGATAAGCTCAAGTGACAGCAATAATGGAGATGGAATGGCTGATAGAGTTGCATGATTAGCAGTTATAAGGTTTGGGAAGTAAGTTTATTTAAAATTTTAGATTCTTAAACATATAATATGGTATATAAATATTTTAAAATATATTAATAAAAATAGTTACAACTTTCTTACTGACAATTTCTTATTTGAATGATTCAGTCAGCAAATTAATAAATTTCTTGACATAATTTCTTCAAATATATATTGCTTTATAATAATCCTCCACAGAGCTTTGCATTTCTTCCTCATTGTGGAAAAATTGTATATTTGTTTTGGAAAATACATTGCTTATCATTGTCATATTTATTTTCTTAACATGTATATCTTTATTCATGTGGTTACAGGTGACTAAGATTTTACTTATGATATTTAAAATTTTAGCTCTATAATTTTTTTAAGTACATGAAAATGATTAGTAACTACAGTTAGATAGGAAGGCTGTTCTTTAGGTATAGATTTTTAGCCTCAAAATCTCATTTTTCCCAAAGAGAAAGTTAGTTTACTCTTTTCTAAACACTGCTTCTATGTTACTCTCAGTGTTACTATTTTTACTGGCAGTCAACTCTGGGACTAACTTGTTTAAAATTCTTTCTGGGTGAATATTTGAAATGTCCTACTTTTTAGAGCTGTATTTTCCATAACTGTAACCCAATAAGTTCATATCAGGAACACAATTTTAAAGTCTTACCAAAACATACATAAATTTATGGTGTAAAATTCAAAGGTATAGTACATTCACAGATATATGCCTTTAATTTTAGGACATTTCATCATCTCAAAAATCGAGCAATAAGGAGATGACAGATCTAGGATGCAGGTTTCCTGGCATCTGTCTTATACGGTCATCCTAACCCGAAGGATACACTCTCTGCCACTGAGTCAATTCCACCTCCTAGTGACCCTGTCACCAGAGGAGGACTTCTGTTTGGATGTCTGAGACTGTCAATGTTTACTGGAGCACACAGTCTCATCTTTGGCCCGTGGAGTAGTTACTGGGTTTGCACATCTGATTTTGTGGTTAAATGTTCAAAAATTTCCTGATAGCACAACCATTTAATGAGATCTTGAGTGGAGCATGTTCCAGATGCAAGCATGAAGAAGTAGCAGAGGCAGCAGACACCATGTGAAAATAAGAGCTTTGTGGAAGGATTAAAGCAGAGCACCTTTGGGCCGGAGACTGGCTTGCATAATGCAGTATCCTTTGACCATTTATTTGAACTGAATGAGATTTATAACTGTTGTCTGAGTAGGGCAAAAACCAAGACTATATGTGGCTGAGGACCATACATACCTGCAGTCCAGACTAAGAAGAGAGGTGAAGATATAAGAAATGTTATCCTTAACCTTTCTGAACCTAGTTTATAATCTCTTAAATTCCCTAAAACTCCATAATCCTGAGTACACTGCAATGTACTGTCAATGCCTACATAGAAGTTGAGTCCTGTGGTAGGGGCAGTGGTGGCAGAATAAAATGGGGAGCATTGTAGCACAGAGGCATGTCTGACTTCTGCCTCATCGTAATTATGAGTGGGAAGATTTGGGCAGGATTCTCCTTTCACTAAGTGAAGCCAGAGATGGGTAAACTTGACTCCTACAGTATTTCTTCATATAAGACACTGAAAATACATGGAAGAGAACAAAGAAAATTTCTATAAACTGAAAGCCTATTGATTTAACCTTATTCATAGTAATTGTTACTAACAATTAAGCAAATTAAAAATTTCACAGGTAGTGATAGGAATTATGAATATAGAAATACAGGATTTATACAGCCAAGAGTGTAAAGATTCTGAGACATCTAAGAAGACTGTTACTGGATGTATATATGGAACATGGGTACTAATTTTTAGAGAAATAATGATCTTCAAAATTTTTGTTAAAAATTATGAGTTCACATATTTAAACAAATAAATCTTGAGTAGGAAAATATTTTAAAACCCATATCATAAAAAGTCATCAAATTGTTGATTAAGAGAAATATTTTAAATTAGTAAGAAATGACATTATATAAAGGGAAACAAAAATGACACATCTACTAATTTTGAATCACAAACAGTGTGAGCAAGAACAAAATGGAATAGCATCTTTAAAATGCTAAAAATTCTGGGAGAATAGAATTCTATATCCATCAGAAATATTCTAGAGAAATGAAGGTAAAGACAATTTTATAATATGAAGATACTGGGAAAATTTATCACCTGATGATTTACACTATGTTAACCCAGGCTGAAAGAATATCACACCAAAATTCTATTAAGTTATAAAAAACACAAAAATTAATATCTCATAATATATATCAAGTATTATTATTCATTTTTTAAAATCCCTAAAATATAATTTTCTCCTTAAAACACCAAACTAACAACGTATTTTAGAATTTATAACATATATATTTATAGACTGTATTATGACAAAAACTGTAAATGAAGATGACAGAAAAATAGAAATAAACTCTTGTATATATTTTTTCATTATAGATGAATTGGAATAAGATTACTTGAAGTTAAATATGTTACATTAAAGTTTCACTTTACATCTACTAAACAATGTTGGGTTATAGCCAGCAACTCAAAAGTGATGATAAATGAATGAATTAAAATGAAATAATCAAAAACAATATAGGAAAAAACAAAAAAGAAATAACGCAAATGGAAAATAAATAGCCAAATTCTTACTTACAAACAACCAAATCAACAACTACATTAATCATAATTTCCTAAATGTTCCAAATAAAGGGCAAATAAAATTATATTGGATTAAAAGCAAACCCAACACTCTGTAGCCTAGCATTATATCTTTAAATGTTAAGCTACACATAGTTTTTATGTATGCAGATAAACAATTAACTTAGATATCAAAGATACTAGAAAACCCACAGACAAGGCACATTAACAAAGGTAAGGGGGCCATTCATAATGATAAAGGTATTAACCAATTAAAGAAACAACAAATCTAATAATAGAGGTATAAGAAAATATTAAGCTAAAACTGTAACAATCTGTAAATAAAACTAGACAACCCACAATTATAGATGAAATTTCTACAGAAAATTACTAAATATTCAAAAAACCTGAACAAATTATTAACCTGTGTGAGATAATGGGAATTTATACTATACTCAACAATAAGGGAATATAAAATATTTTGATAGAACACCTGGAAAATTTAATAGATAGTACATTAAGCAAAAAATTAATGAATGCCTAAAAGAACAAATACCTCTACAGCTGTCTAGAACACTTTCAATCTCCATTAGAAACTGAATGGAGGCTTATTGTGGTAATGGCTCATGAGTAGTTGCCCTCTCTTTAAAAGGACACAACCTCCCAGAGTTGGTAGGCACAACCTAGGTTCTGAAAGCACAATTTTTTGCACACTGAATATTAATCCAGGTATTCAAACTTTACCTAGAATATTCAGCTAATTTCCCATCACTTTCTTGGGTGTTGAGTATAAATGTTCCAGATTCCTGGTCAGTTTTAAAAGTAGTCTTTTATGAATGAGCTATTTAGGAAGTTTGTGTGTGTTGTGTGTTGATTGTATATGGTGTGTGTGCTGTGTTGTGTTGTGTGTGTTGTGTGTGTTGTGTGTGTTCAGTGTGTGTTGTGTGTGGTGAGTGTGTGTTGAGTGTGTGTTGTGTGTGTTTTTTGTGTGTGCTGTGTGTGCTGTGTGTGTGCTGTGTGTTGAGTGCGTGTTGTGTGTGGTGTGTGTGTGTGTGTTGCATGTATGTACTGGTGGTGGTGGTGGCAGGGAGTGTAGCTAAAATCACCATATTCTTAATTTTGCTCCTTAAAGCACCCTTGGTACTTTATCATTGAAGAGCAAGCATATAACTTTACATCACCATTAAAATACGATGTTTAGAATATTTTCCAGCAGATTATTGAACAGCATCTACCTGTAATCTATCCTCCCTTGCTTTTAAGAAGTTCCTGTAGTCAACACATCAAAGAGAGTGGAGTTTCATAATTTTTGGTCTATGAGGTGCTTTTGTTTGTGTAAAGTTTTGCTGCCAATTCCAAAGATAGCTTGATAGGCATTTCTACAAATTATGCCTCAAATTATCTTTGGTAATTGAACTCCAATATAATCAACTCCCTAAAAGTTTCATTCAGGTGATAATGAGAAAAAAAATTGTGTAAAAAGTATGCTGAAGGTGAGGAGGGAATTTTCTTCGTGCAGATTCATTTAAAACCTCCTAATAACTTCAGAAGTATTAAAACCCTATCCAATAAATTATATGACAAAATTATATTATAAGCCCGTAATAAAACATCTGGACATTCAAAAATATTTAGAAATGACATTTCTGAATAATCCATGAATCAGAAAGGGACTGAAATCCTTACATGATAGCTCCTTTCTACTACTCCCTGATGGTACTCCTGGATCTACCCTTTGATGATTAAATTTTCCCATTTTGAGAATCTTGTCCATCAGTATTCTATTTCAAGCCTTTCTGTGAAGAATGGCTCCAGGATTCTCCTAGTTTCAATCAGGTAAACGCACATGTGTAGCATTTTCATCAAGGTCATCCAAAGCACCCACAACCTAAGAATCACCACAAAAGAACACATTACTGACCCACTATTCTTCTTGAGCCTAGTTTTCAAGCCAGTGGTCTAGCTAGACAATAGGATCTGCATAAAATCGTTCAATAGTAGGACCTCTATTTATGGACATTAGCAGGTCAAAGGATGTATAGGGGCAGGAATCAACAAGAATCCTGAATATCTGAAGGGATAAGAAAACAAGATGACTTCAAATTCTGGGAAACAAGTGGTAATCTTATCATGAGACTCTGTGTTGACCCTTGTCTGTGCAGTCAATGTTTTTTTTCCTTGCATGAAGCATCCACCTTATTTCAATTGCCTAATAAAGTAGGACAAGGACTCACAGGCTTGACAGACACTGAAATCACAGATATTTAAAAACTATTATGAGTTGTAACACATAAAAATGTAACATAACAAAATTTGTTGGGTGTAATAAAAGTAGTTTTAAAGAATAAATTTATAATATCAAATATTGTATTAGAAAATAATGTCTTTAATAAATATATTATCTATAAACTCTTCAAAAATAAATAAATAGTAAAGCTTAGAGTGAAATTTCACTACCTCTCCATCAGTTTGTTCTGTTGTGGTGGTTTTTATGGTTCTAGGATGCTGAAAGCTTTGTTAGTGATATTTCAAATACCAGCAGCGTCACCCAAAGTGAACACGAATCAGCAGCAGAGCTTCCAGACTTCGGACAGAATAGGAAAAGAAAACAGGCTTTCCACGTCAGATGGATTAACCACTGAAGACCCTAGAGATAGCATGGAAGCATTGTCAGGTACTGAAAACAGAAACAGAATGTTGTCAGATACAGTGCCCTAAGTTGAGCCCCTCATACCCAAAGGCACTTAAAATTTGACTGAGGAAGATATGCCTTCTTAAAATAGAGTCAACCATAATGACCAAGATGGAGTAACGGCTACAAGAGTAAGGCCATCTAGACATTCATTTTCTGGTGGGACAGGGTTCAAAATGGGAATAAACAGATTAATGAATTACTAATTAATTACCAGAACTTGGAAGGTACCAAGTATGAATTTAGGTCAATTTTGAATCATTAAAAGATGTAGTAGAATTCATAAGGAAATACATCCTGGGGGTAGTGAGAGGATGGACTGGTATTGGTAATTTAGAGTCAGAGAATCATATGGTTCATTATCCCAGGAATGAGTCAATGAAGAGGCATGAGGTTGCATTCTTTGTCCAGAAGGACATTTCAAGATATATCTAGAGAAATTCTTTCTGAGATAGAATAATGTTTATCTACATTCAAGAAAAATCCAATCAATACAACTATTATTCAGATTTATACACCAATCACTAGAGCTAATATTGTTGAAATTGAAGAATTTCTATGAATTTCTTCAGTCTGCAATAGACACACAAAGTCAAGATATTTATTGGTACTTGGAAATACAAAATTTGGAAACAAATAGGAAGTAATAGTAGATAGAAAATGTGGTCTTAATAATAAAAATGAGCTGTAAATCACATAATAGAATTTTTCGAGACCAAGTAGTTCATAGTAAATATCAACAAAAGAAAGGGTGACCATACATAAGGATTTCATCAGATAGAATGCCCCAAAGTCAAATTGACTACATGTGTAGGAAGAGGTGAAGTTTGATAGCATCAGTTAAAAGGAAGTCACGTTTAGATTGTAAAGTTAATCAATTATTCATATGTAAGATAAAGTTGAAGTTGAAGAAATTAAAACAACTTTATGAGACCCAAAATACAACCTTGAGTATATCACAACTCAATTTTGAGAACATGTCAAGAGAGAATTTGATGTGTGGATCATGAATGACCCCCCAGGAAAAAAAACAAAAACCCTTATGAGCTGTGGGATCACATCAAGAACATAATTCATGAAGAAAGTAAAATATCATTAAAAAGACAAGACCCCCTCCTTCCCTGTCCTTTCCTCCATCACTGCTTTCCTCCTGCTTCCTCGTCTCTCACAATGGCCTTTCATCTTTTCTTCAAAATAAAAGAAGTCTGACCTGTGTCCAGCCCCCACCCCCCAAAAAAAAGACAAGAGAGAAAAGATATGAAATGCATGTAACCAGGACTCTGTAACTTTCTCCTAATCATAGAGTAACTAGGGCAAATGGAAGAAATGACAGAGTTAAAGAGCTAAACAGAAAGTTGCAAAGGGCAGCTCAAGAGGACAAGGTAAGTAATATAACGAAATGTACAGGCTAAGGGTTAAAAATTTAAAAGAGGGAAAACTCACTCAAGACATCTTAAACTGCAAGAGTCAAAAAAATTGAAGCCTCGCATTGCAGTATTGAACATTTCTATGGCCAATATATTGAATGATGCAGAGAACATCAAAAGAAGATAGAAATAGTACACAATGTAACGAAGAGTGAGTCCACATTCAAATACGTCAAGAGATAGCCTGAGACCAACAACTGTGCTTTCTCCTCTATGCCAGGAAGTTCGAAGACAACTGTTTGATCAACTGACAGGAAGAGATCCATATTGTCTGAATTCCAGAGAGACGTGACCCAAGAATGCTCCAATTTAGAACAATATCGTTGATTTCACCAGCAAGTAAAATTTCACTGTTTTCTAAAAAATCCATCATATCTCATTATACATCATTATACATGAAATTTTTAAAATTTATTTTATTTTATTTTGTTTAAACATTTTGTTAGGGGCTCATACAACTCTTATCACAATCCATACATATACATACATCAATTGTATAAAGCACATCGTACATTCTTTGCCCTAATCATTTTCTTTTTTTTCTCCTCTTTTCTTTTTTTACATTTTATTAGGGGCTCATAAAACTTATCACAATCCATACATATACCTACATCAATTGTATAATGCACATCTGCACATTCCCTGCCCCAATCATTCTCAAAGCATTTGCTCTCCACTTAGGCCCTTTGCATCAGGTCCTCTTTTTTTTCCCCCTCCCTCCCCGCTCCCCCCTCCCTCATATGCCCTTGGTAATTTATACATTGTTATTTTGACATCTCTTGCCCTATCGGGAGTCTCCCTTCCCCCCCTTCTCTGCCATCCATCTCCCAGGGAGGAGGTCACATGTGGATCCTTGTAATCAGTTCCCCCTTTCCAACCCACTCACCCTCCACTCTCCCAGCATCGCCCCTCACACATTTGGTCCTGAAGGTATCATCCACCCTGGATTCCCTGTGCCTCCAGCCCCCATATGCACCAGTGTACAACCTCTGCCCTATCCAGCCCTGCAAGGTAGAATTCGGATCATGGTAGTTGTGGGGAGGAAGCATCCAGGATCTGGTGGAAAGCTGTGTTCTTCATTGTTACTACCTCGCACCCTGACTGACCCATCTCCTCTCCTAAACCCTCTATGAGGTTATCTATTCCTAAAATCATATTATGTCATAAAGAAATTAGATGGCATTGTTTATTCGAAAGTCTAAATCCAAGACAAGCGCTGCATGGCAGTTTGTATATATGCAGTAAGCCAGGATGAATGATTTGGTTGTGTTAATTATAAAATGTTTATTCCCAGCCTCTCATTAGATTTACTACTACTATTATTTAATGATAGTCAAATTTATTTATTTATTTTTAAGTCATTTTACTGGGGGTACTTACTGCTCTTATAACATTCCATACCTCAAGTGTATCAACCATATTTGTACATATGTTGCCATCATCATTTCCAAAACTTATTTTGCTTGAGCGCTTGATATAAGCTCCTTTTTTTCTTCTCTCTACCCCACCCTCCCACCCTCTTGAATCCTTGGTCAATTATATATTGTTACTAATATTTTGTATCTTACACTGTCCATTGTCTCCACCTACATTTCTGTTATTTGTCCCCTTTGGCAGCAGGGTTGGAGGTGGGGGAGAGGTGCAGGGGGCTATATATCTAATCTTGTGATGTGTTCCCACCCTTCCCCCCTCTGACCATCCCCTGCCCTCATGATATTGCTGCTTCCACCACTGTTCTTGAGGGGTTTATCTGCCGTGAATTTCATGTTTCGAGTGAGAGCTCTTGTCTGTACCAATGTGTGTTCTCCAGTCTAGCCGGATTTGTGAGCTAGAACTGGGTCATGGCAGTGGGAGTGGAGGAAGTATTCAGGAACTAGAGGAATGATGTGTGTTTCATTGATGTTATACTGCACCTTGGTTGAATCATCGCTTCTTTATAACTCTTTTGTGGGTGGATATCCAATTGTCTACACATGGACTTTGGATCTCCACTCCAACCCCCTTTGTTCACTTCGATATAGTTGTTTGTATCTTTTGATTCCTGATACCTTCCATCCTTACCTCATGATCACATAGGCTGGAGTGCTTCTTCCATGTGGGTTTATTTGCTTCCCTGCAAGATGGTTGCTTGCTTGACTTCCAGCCTTTTAGCCACCAGATGCTATATCTTTTGATAGCTGGGCACCATCCATTCTCTTCACCACATTTGTTTATATACCCATTTTGTCTTCAGTGATTATATCAGGAAGGTGAGTATCAATGAATGCCAGGTTATTAGAACAAAGTGTTCTTATGTTAAAGGAGGCCTTGAGTAGAGATCCAAAGTCTGTCTGCCACCTTAATAATTAACATATAAATATATGTATATTGACCTCCATCCCATTCATTATAAATTAATGTATTTACATATAAACATGCCTATAGCTTTTACCTCCTATTTCTTTCCACTGTTTCCCTTCACCTTCCTCCTCCCATTATCAGGCTCATCCTCCAATCAACTCTCAGTATTTCATCTCAGATACATTGTATTGATCCAAGGCCACCCAGCGTTATATACCCTCCCACCATCAATTTTGGATCTCTTGTTGTTCCCGTATCTCTGAGTTTGTGGCTGCCCGTTCCCATTCCATGTGCCCTTCTCTCCCATGTCCCCCTGGAACCGCCAGTCCCATTGTTTTCTCCTCAGTATTGTTTATCCTGCCTACATTATATAGATTGACAGAGGGTGAAAAAATGGGGAAAAAAACAACCAAGAAAACAGAACAAGAAGAAGAAAAAGCAACAACAACAACAAAAACCAAAAAAACCCAATTGATATTTCCAGGTCTGTCTACTGATCCTTATGTATGTTTTCCAATCATGTTAACGAGGTGTCAAGTCCTGTCCCCCATGTCAGAAGTCTATTTTCAGAATTCCTTCAGGACCTGGTTACTTTGCTCCCCTTTGCTGTCCAGTTGCACCCCCTTCACATTTTACCCCCCTGTGCCTGGGGGAGACGGGGCACACGTTCTCCACAATGTGTCCAGTGCTGTCCCTCGCAGCGCTGGCATTATGAGCTTGATATATCCAAGTTGTAGGGTGAGTTTCTATCTTAAAGTATATATGTGGAAGTCATAGCAAAATGGTTATATTTAAAGCCTCCGGGCTGGGAAATATTCACTAGGGATATTTAATGTGGATAAGAGAGCCCAGAAAATTAAACAGTTTAACGAGCGAAGACCAGAGAAGAGTTGAGAAGGAAATAAAGCGGCATTATTTGCAGTGGCGCTTGGTTAGCAGAACGTGGACTCCCAGAGCCGACGGTTTCAGGAAGCAGAGCGATCCGCTGTGCTGAGAGCACAGTTGCAAAGCTTGGTTGCATAGAGAAAAAGAAGTGACCTTGAAGACATCCTGGCTGTGTGTATTCATGTGTGATTTTAGAAGGAGTTCTCTCTGAGGTGATGGAAGCTTCAGAGGAGAAAATGTTGACGATGGTATGACATAGCTCTAAGTTCCTCAGGGAGTTTACAACTCCACTGCCACGGACTGAACCACAATCGCCGTACAGACTAATGGCTGCCCAGTATTAATGAAAATCCAACTACTGTGGAGGATGTTGGTGTTAGGTGGTGTCCAGTGGCCTCCTATTTGTACTGCCCTGCACGAACAGCAGGACAAAAGTTGCATAGGGCCGTGCCGGCCCCCAGCTGCTCTGCTTGAGTCTCTTGTTGAGATAACTTGTTGTATCTCTCTCTCTCAGTGAGGTCTTCCACTCTCTCTCTAACCCTCTACTTTTCTAGGAAGAATGTGCTTGTCCAGGGGCTGGTCTCTAGTAATAACTAAGCCAAAGTACACGAGACAGTGTCTCACCATCCTCATGTCTAAACAGCATTTCTCTCTGTATCTTAAATGGCTCTTGAACCTGCTTTAAGGTGTGGTTTTCATCTTTCAGAACTGTACAATGGTACCCTTATAAAAATTAAACAAACAAACAAAACAAACTCAACTCACTACCATTGAGTCAATGCCAGCTAGAGAGCCTGCATCTATTTACAGGAGTAGAAAGCCATGTCTTTCGCCCTTGTAAGGGCTGGTGGTTTTTGAACTAGCAAACCTGTGGTTCTTAGCCGAGTTTATAGCAATTATGCCACCAGGTCTACTGGTGTCTTAAGTCCCCCCCCCCCCTCTATGAAGGTAGAGTAAATGACACCCCAAGGAAACAAGGGTTTGACTTGGTTCACACTGAGTTACAGTCAATTAATATGTACCTTCTAGCCATAAACCCTTATATGACATAATATAATTCTGTCTTTATATGCCTGTCACTATAGTTATATTTTGGAAGGCATCATTTATTAATTAACAGGAACAGGGTGGAATGAAGACATGACATGACTATAATAGAAGGTGTGAACAGAGCCACACCTTTTGTTTCCTTGGAACATTTTTTACTCTACTTTCATAGATTGTGTGACTTCAAACATCCTAAGGTCAACAGTTCAAAACCACCAGCTGCTCTGTGAGAGGAAAATGAGGCATTCTACTTCCATAAAGAGAGCAACAATTATACCTTGCCCCTGGGGTCACAATGAATCCGACTCTACCTCGTGGCAGCGAGTTTGTGAAGCCATTGTGGCGTAGTGATTATGCACTGGGCTGCTATCTGTGAGGGCTGTGGTTCAAACCCACCAGCTGCTCTTCTGAAAAAAACAAACAAACAAACAAACTGGGGTTTCTACTCCCAACAAGAATAATAGTCTTGGTAACTCACAAAAACAGTTCTACCCTGTCAGGTAACTATGAGTAAGCATTGACGCTGTGGGTGTGAATTTGGTGTTTTGGTGTTAAGTAATCGTCCCATCGTGGAACCACCAGAAGTTCTAACACAGAAAGGAGACTTTGCTATACATTTTGAAATTTTTTAGCTTCTGACTCTGGACCCTGACATTGGCTCACCTCTTCCAACCTTTGGATTTTGGACTGGACAGCACTCACACCACATGAGATATTTTCTCAATGTTTCATATGTTTTCGTGGTATTTTCAGTGAATCAAAGAATGCAGGAATGTGAGGGCATATAATCATGGTAAGAAAAGGCAGGAAATGGAACAGAAAAGTACTTAATATCCAATTTCTTGGGACTACTCTGGTGATTCTTCTAAAAATTTTATTACTACACCCACCATATACTAAATTGGAAATTTTACCTCACTTTTAGTCCTATCTATTATGATAAGATGGAATCCCTCCCCTACATGGGATTTTGGTCACAGATACAGGGTCAAGAACTGTATTATGTCACATGAAAGATTATGGTTAGTTGGTCCAGATTAACTGCATCACAAGTGGTTGGAGTGTGAATTTGAAAAAAAAAAACAAGTGGAACTAAGTGGCTTTTCTTGTGGGCATACTTATCTGATTGGAGACAGCACTGTACTTTAAGGATGACCTTGAGAAGTAATTGTTTGAATATACATTGTGATGCCATTACTCTTGAACTTGTCATTCTTGACATAGTTAACAGTATTATTATTCAATTGAAAACAGACAGTTCCAATTCATTTCATATTAGTAATCCTTTGTATATTACCCTTTATGTGTTTCACTTCATTTTGACTACTTCTAAATTCCCCAGATTTACATTTAACACAGTCCATATTCCAAATATTGATAGGTGTTTGGAGTCATTTCTTCCAACTTTGAATCACTTCCATTTATCAAAGGAGGGTCTTGAAAGCTTTGTTCCATCACATCATTCAGGTCAGTTCTGTGTTGCGGAGCTTGCGCTTTTCCAGTCATACTTTGAGTGTCTCTCACTCTGAGATGCTCATCCTCTGGCTCTACAATTAGATAGTGGTCACACCTTTATCATGGCAATCCCTAGAAGTTAGCCACTTGTTTCTATTTTCGGTTCTGTTCTTACTCTGAAAACCCTTTGAAAACTGCTCATCCTGAATTACTCGGCTGATAGAGAATTACTAGTGGCATAAGGCTCATCACCACAGCAACATGAAAGTCACCACAGTACAGACACTGGGCAGATGCGTGGTAGCCATGATTAGCTCAAACTAATCTAAATTTATATCTATAAATAAGGAACTCTGGTTAATATGCACAATAAACTAATTCCTAAACAAAATTGAAGGGTTTTTTTCCCAGCAAAGAAGCAGCAATCAATAGTGACTTTTGAGATAATATTCAATAACAGCATCCTTTTACTCACATGTACAAGGTTCACTTTATTAAACATTTGTCAGGTGTCCATAAACTAATGGGAGGTGTATAGGGTAGAACCTACCCTTGGTACCGTTGGTCCGCAAATCTAAGCACCAGGTCGAATACTGTACCCGAGGAAGTGCTCATTGCTGTGATATATTTACGTATTAGGTTGATGAATGACAGCAAAGTGATCCTTTCATTTGTTTTGTCTTCACATTTGGCATACGTGCATATAAACACATGTTTAGTATTTGCCACCTTCCTATAACATTTAGGATGGGAAAGATTGATTGCTAGGAGGCTACAGGAATTGAATTTATTTATTGCTTTTAAAATTAAGTCACTTATTGTGGTAGATCTGGGGAAACCATGTTTTGTTCTTAAATTACAGGTGCAAACTGTACTCTATTTGAATCATCTTTATTGCAAACATTCAAAATGTCAAGACTCTAAAGGATGACTGCCATTAGAGGGGGCTATGCTTTTTCTCCAGTCTATTCTCTTACTCACCAAACAATGATTGAGAAAGCATTCAGGGGAGGAGGACATAAGTATTGCTTATAAAGAAGCTGGCAGATAGAAGCACAGAGTAGTTTCTGAGATTCATGAACCCGTTTCCATGTATTCTCCAACTATCACGAGGGAAAAGAAGTAGAATTCTTCTATTCTTCCACGCAACTGAATTCACCGATATTATGCCCACCTTCCTTACTTGTACAAGACATACATACACACAGGCATTTTACTTTTCTGCTCTATGCATCACTCACTCTTTAAGATTCTTCAATATTCCATTCTTCATATAGATATAGATGAATTCTTAATCTTTTTACACGTAAATACATCTATTTGGGGGTCTCATTCATTCCACAAGTAGCGGAAAGTCCTTTTGATTTATTTTATGGACATTCCCGGTCCCTCTGACACACTGTGTCCTTTCTTTGAGTGCTTGAAAATTGTGGCTTTCTCCAGCCCTTTTTGTACCAAATTGACGAAACTAGACATCACAGCCACCTCTCTTTTATTTTCCCCAAATCCAATTAGGATAATGCAATAATGCATAAAAGACCTTTCTTCCCAAAATGAAAGAAGTGGAATAAGGTAGGGTTTTATCACAACGCAGTGCATCCTATCAGATAAGCTTGCTGTTAGAGATCCTGTTCTCCAAATTCCCCCAATCATTCCTTCTACAGAAATCTGGCCAGATTCTTACTGTCTCCCCAGGCCTTGCTGGCGTCGAGTCTGGCACCTGTCTTCTTCAGGAGTGTTAACTCTTCTTCCAATGGGTGCTTTTTTGCAGATCATTCACACCCTCACACTTCCCCCTGTCCACCTCATCTTACACCATGCAGAGCATACACATATAAGTGTTCAGATTCTTCCAAATGTCGTCATCAAGAGCAATTCCATTCTCCCCTGATTTCACTACATATCCTGAAACTATCCCTCACCCTCAAGCTCACAATAGAAATGGCCTTTCAATTTGTTTGGCTAAACAAAAAAATGAATTATTTCTCTCACATTAATTCTGCCACCAGTTCTTTCTTTTTCTCTTTGAGCACTGTATGAACCAGAACTAGGGACCTTATGAAGAATGGTTTTTGGAAAAGTTAAAGTGTCTATGGATCTTACTTGAAAAAAGATAATGAAACACAAATAGATATCCCTAAGTCTCTAAATTGCTAAACACCAGGACGCAAAGACAAAGTCTGAGAAGTAAGAAATACTTTATAACTGGGAGGGGAGGGAAGGAGGAGGAGGAGAGAAACTAACTATGGTCTCCAGAGACTGAGTGTATTGAACTGAACATAATTAATCTAGAGAAGTTCCATTCACTTTGAGTCAAGAGACTGAACTAAGAACACATTCAACATGTTATTTTTTAATTAAGGTATCCATAAGGCTGCAATAGTACAGTGGTTATTAAGGAAACCCTGGTGTTGAAGAGGCAGAATTTGAATCTCTTTTTTGATAATTGTTATCATATGATAGTGCGCTAGCTTGTTGACATTTATGGCCACTGGACAGCAGTAAAATGGGGTTCATGACAGTATCTGCTTTATTTTGTTTTGACCATTAAATGGCAATGCTTGGAAAGTGATTAGCTGAGCAGCTGGTACACATAAATATTTTGTCAACACTATCTCTTATTAGTCCCATCAGAACCATTGGGATGAGTTTTTAAAAAATTTTATTGACAACAACTGCACATCAATAGTAGACCAGACTACATATTCCACCCTGTATCTAGCCTGTCATTAAAAATGTAGTTAACCATTAACTGTAGTTTTTTACTTTGAGTTTTCTTGACTCCAAATTCTCTTTTTAATTTTATTTTGTGCCAATAATCAGCAACTGATTGTTGCCAGTCCTCAGAGTGACATTCTTTTCAGAGTTTTGCCTCTTGAAACCAAATTAATCTTAAAGCCACTCGAAACATCTCAATATTTATTTTCCGTAAGAGTCTATACCAATTTAACATTTCATTAGGATAAAGCTTGAACCCTTCAAAACCATATAGCGGACTGCCCATTCATTAGTAAACGCTATCAGTGGGTGAGCCAAACAAAGTTGCATCTCACTTCTCCTGCTTGGACAACCACTCTGTGATGGAGACTGATGGTGGCCCCGCCTCCCTGTGCACATTTCCTCCAGAACCTTGAGACCCGGTCAGATTTTAACATTGGGAAAATGGGACACAAGCGGGACATCCTAGATGAAACCTACATCCTGGCGAAATATCCACATGGCAGCTGAAAACCGCACACCCTACCTTGTCGTGCATTCTTTCCCAAAATCAGGACTTTTAAAAATGCCATGTACATGCAAATATATATATATATATATGGATGGGGAAATAGATCTATGTGTCTATATTTATAGGTTTAGTATTAAGGTGGCAGAAGGACCTTGGGCCTCTTCTCAAGCACTCCCTCAATGCATGCATACTTTCTTTTATTAAATTGGCATTCTATGATGCTCACCCTCCCTACACAACTGCTTAAGCCAAAGCGGGTGAACAAGTAAATTTGGTGAAGAGAGCTGATGACTGATGGTGCCTGTGTGATCACGTTGTCCCAAAGGGATCATTTATCAGGCATCAAAGAACAAAAAAATCATATCATTGCCCGCACACCTCCATGATACGATTGCCAAGGACAAACGGGTGCATAAGCAAACGTGGCGAAGAAAGCTGATGGTGCCTGGCTATCAAAAGAGATAGTGTCTGGGGTCTTAAAGGCTTGAAGGTGAACAAGCGGCCATCTTGCTCAGAAGCGACAAAGCCCACATGGAAGAAGCACACCAGCCTGTGCGATCACGAGGTGCCAAAGGGATCAGGGATAAGGCATCATCAAAAAAAAAATCTTACCATAGTGAATGAAGGGGGAAGTGCAGAGTGGAGACCCAAAGCCCATTTGTAGGCCACTGGAGATCCCCTCACAGAGGGGTCTAGGGGAGGAGATAAGTCAGTCAGAGTGCGATGTAGCACTGATGAAGAATACAGCTTTCCCCCAGATCCTGGATGCTTCCTCCCGCCATTCCCCCCCACCCCCCCAACTACCATGATGCGAATTCTACCTTGCAAGTCTGGATAGAGCAGAGATTGTACACTGGTGCATATAGGAGCTGGAGGCGCAGGGAATTCAGGGTGGATGATACCTTCAGAACCAGGGGGTGAGGGGTGATACTGGGAGAGTAGAGGGTGAGTGGTTTGGAAAGGGGAACTGATTACAAGGATCTACATGTGACCTCCTTCCTGGGGGATGGACAACAGAGAAGGGGGATGAAGGGAGACGCCGGGTAGGGCAAGATATGACAACATAATAATCTATAAATTATCAAGGGCTCATGAGGGAGGGGAGAGCGGGGAGGGAGGGCAAAAAAAAAAAAAGAGGACCTGATGCAGAGGGCTTAAGTGGAGAGCAAATGCTTTGAAAATGATTAGGGCAAAGAATATACAAATGTGCTTTATACAACTGATGTATGTATATGTATGGATTGTGATAAGAGTTGTAAGAGCCCCTAATGAAATGTTTAAAAAATGCTACGGGATGCAGGACAAATTGCTAAAAATCGTGACTGTCCTGCCAAAAGTGGGACGTCTGGTCACCCTGCCTTTGATGAGCATGGAATAAGAGCAGAGAAACAGAAAACTAATCGTTTGGATTTTCATTATCTAAAAGGATCACCTGCCTGTATAAAGGGTCTTAGAAGAGATGTGTTAATTGCCCCCAAAGGAGAAGAGGCCACTCATTTGGCACCTGCAGGAATGTACCACTCCGATGCCTCTTTACGGAAGAACTTGCTCTTGCATCAGAAGGCATCTGGTAAGTCCCAACCCCTTCAGATCTAAGTTCTACAGAGAGCTGCCTTACGTAAGGTCATGGTTACCCCGAGGCAGCCTATTTATGAGTGAGGTGGGTATTGAAGGCCCAGCCATTCCTGAGATAAGACACAGCTTTGGGCAGCACTATGCCTGAATGGAGCCCTGGTGGAGTCATGGTCTCTCGTTTGGCTGCAATCACAGAAGTCAGCAGTTTGAAGTCACAGCCACTCAGTGGAATAAAGACAAGCATTTTCTACTTTGTAAAGAGTAGCAGTCTCAGAGACCCACAGAGTCAGTTCTCCTCTGTCCTATTGGGTAGCTATGCTTTACCATTGTCTCCATGGCAGTGAGAGACACTGAACAGGGTCATTGCTGGGTAGGATCATGGCTAGGGATGAAGGGAAGACTCCACTCATAATTTGACTCCTTCTTTTGTTCTATAATGATGATTTCTTCCTTGCTCTCATAGATTGTGATTCCTTTTGAATGTCTTGCATCCCGAATTCTGCTTCAGTATCTGCACCTGAAAATTTCAACATGTAACAACCACTAGTTCCTACTATACATGACTTTTGTGGTCATGATTTCTTTTAGAAGAATTACTGTCAGTCTAGTCTCAAAGAGCTGGCGGTTAACGTCTTCCTAAATGTCTGACACTTCCAAGTTGCCGTTTGCTCCATTTTCGTTCTCATATTCGCTCAGAATAGTCCCTCACAGCCTGGGTTCTACAGTTACTGCAGCATCCCATGGAAACTCCGGAAACTTTGAGGAAATGCCTCATGTGGTGGTAGATGCTGTTCAGTTCCCAAGATGTAGGTCAGGCAGAGATGAGTCAAATGCAGGGTCCATTGCCAGAAGTAAAAAATCTAGGTCTTATTGCTTCTGGGAAAGTTCCATTAGGAAATCGATATGGCTGTCCAGGGAGGCAATGGGTGTTAGAACTGGAGAGGGCATGTGGACTATCCTGGATAGGGTACTATCTGATCCAAGGGAATACAAGAATGATGTCTTAAATATCATTCTACTTAGGTAGAGCCAAAGATGCCCCCAAGTAAACAAAGGGTGTGGCTTGGTTCACTCCCCTCTACTAAAACCTGATCTTAATTTCACCATAATCCTATCCACTGGGACAGTAGAGAATTGCACTGCATAATGGTCCTAAAGCCACCAAAGTATAGACTCCAGAGTTATGATATATTACATAAGGAATTAGATCTAGAAGGGTCATATTAAGATTAACGACTAAAACTCACTAGCCATCAGAAGCAACTCAAAGGTAGTGTTTTGGTTAACCTGAGCTTTTTAAATCAAGATGTACATAAATGATTGCTCCCTTTAATGCATAACCATAATTTTATAGGTGTAAAGGCAATTTATTGAGTACTTTTATGTTGCTAAATATTTTCTATCTGCCTCCAAGCACGCACGTGCACATACACACACAAACTTATTAATATTTACAATAATTTAAATGTCTGCCAGCAAGAAAATGTTTGCTAAGTGAAAAATGCATTAGCTTATGCCTCGTAGTCATTAAATCGTGGCCCGACACTCAGATCCTCCTGACTACGTGGCGTGCTCCTTGGGTAATGGCGTTAAACAGCCACGGCTTAGAACGTCTTGTTTTTCTGACTCTGTCTCCCTGTGTTCATCTTGGTTATGGGGTCTCCCGAAAGCTCTCCATACTTATGTATTCTTTGCCCTTCCAAAGGTTGTCTTTCTGGGCAGCTTTTATTAATAATACTCCACATCTGCATTTACTGCGTCATGTCGTTTCTGCTTGTCTACTAATGGCAGAGATTTAGTCCATGTAATGGGTGCATTCATATATTACCTACTTCTCAAAATTACTCTAAGCGATTTATTATCATCTTGTAACAGGTAGGTACTAAAAAGTATGTACTCGATATATTTGTGAATAAGCTTTTATTGGTCTCCAGTCTTGCACTGACTCTACCTTCCTAGAGGACTCAGTTAAAAATACAACTGGTATCACCACAATATGTCCAGTGAATATCTGGGAGTCTAAAGTAATCTGATTTGTCGAAAAGTATTTTCCAACTCTGACATTTGTCTATTCCCTTGCATGGTTGCTCAGTGTAATACAGCACTTATGACTTGGAAAGGGCAGAGGGATAAAGCAAAGGAAACCTTCTGTAGACACAGCCACTTTGGGTGGATAGGGATTGGCTCGTTTATTTAGGAATCCACATTCAGTCCTTACGGCAGGCAGGCAGGACTCCTCCGGGTGTTACCACCCAGCTAGTCACCTTTGAGATAAAGGAGGATATCCATGATCTCTTCATTCCAGTTTCCATGACCTTTATGAAGCCCCCGCTTAAGTTTAACAATTATTAGTACACTCATTCATACTTACCCTTCCTTATACCTTTCCCACCATGTGTCACCCACTCACGTTACTTTTATTCACATTAGCACCACCAGAAGAGGTAATAAACATATTGAGCAGACTATATCATGAAACAGCATACATGGGGGAGGAGAATGTGGAAATAGCAGCCATAGGTGGGTTTTTTGGTGACTGTAAAATATTCTTATGCACCTTGATATTTCTGTATATTGTCAAGTCAATCACAACTAATAATGATACTACAGGACAGAGCAGAACTGCCCATAGGATTTTCTAACCCTAAGAAAATTCTCTGCCAAAGAGTTCATTACAATTCATAGCAACCCTTCATAGGGTTACCAAAATTACGTTTTATGGACACAAAATCTCACATTTCTCTCATGGAGTAGATGAGTTTTAAACCACCAAACTCACTGTTCCCATCCAAGCACTTACTTAACTAATACCGCCACCAGGTCTCCTTTCAGGGTTGCCTGGTGTGCACTGCTTTGTATGGGAGGTGTGTTACAAGTTATTTTTCCTAAGGAGCAACTTTTGGGTTCTAATGACTGATCTTTCAGATAATAGCCAAGTGTTTAATCATTGTGCCTCCAGGTTATTTGATACTCAAAGATCCGGCAACATATTTCTAGCTTGTGTATCAAGTTGGTTCAACATTCCCTTTGATTTTAATAGTTACATGTTTGGTGAAAATGGACTGATTAGCAAACTCAGTGGGGAGAAAAATGAAAACAGGGATAAAAATGCCACCTACAGGGATCATTGTTCCATTCGTGTATGAATCAGTCTTAAAATATTCATTTAGAGGAAATCATGGAGTATAGAGGCATATCATTTGGAAATTATCATTGGGTGACAGGTTGAAACATGAAGGGCCTTCCAAAGGTCATTCCATGATCTTTTAATTCCATTTTCCCATGGCCTCTCCTATGGCCCGTGTATTGCATAATTAGCATGTATCAGCTTTCAGTAAATTACAAGGAATGGGAGTTATTACAAGAGATCCTGCTGGTGTTAGCTGCTACGTGGTGGATTTCAGCACACAGGCGCCCTGTGAGTACAGAGGAAAGATGCTCCTGGGGCGTTTCAAGGCGGGGGCCTTTCAAAAGCAGATCACCTGCCCCTTCCAGTCCACTGGGCGGGATTGAATCACCAAACTTCCTTCTAATAATTGAGTATTCGTCAGTGGGCACCACAATGGGAACCCCAAGAGAGCCTAAAACAATCCCTAGTAGAATAAATAAGTAAACCTCCACAGACTAACTGTGTCACAGGGTAATATTCAGTTGGAAGGGACTCATAGTTACTACTCACCCACGACTAACGTTGGCACATAGTCACTAACCCCCGGGGATCTCCCAGGCCTCTGTGAAGCAGCATCTGAAGGGTTAATGCAGGCCACCTCTCGGACCCCGAGTCAGTGTGCGTACTGAGTGACACATGCCATGCTGGTCATAACCTCTGATTCACTTAGTGTAACAAGCAAAAACCGTCTACATGTTATTGAAACCTTATTTCAATATAATAACACCATTTTGGTGTTAACATATTTAGTGTTCACACAAGAGAGAAGTGGATAAATGTGCTAAATTTCTTGCCTACTGCTTAATACTTCCAGGTTTCATGCCTGTAAAGCACAAATCTATGCTCTCATCTTAATAGCAGTTTAGCCAATAGATCTTGCATGTATATATCTGGTTTACTTTGGAGAATTCTTCTTGCAAAAATGGCTTTAGTACATATGTCTCCTGTTCTAGGGGGAAGAAAAAAAAACTTTATCTCAAGCGAATTTCCTTTTCCTGAGGTATTTATCGCCTACTGACAATAGGCATTTTTCTTCAGAATGAATAAAAAGAGATAAAGAGAATAAACCTAAGCAAAAGACTTTAAGAAAACTGATATTAAATCAAGGAACCAAGGGCTTTTTCCACCCAAACAATCAAATTCGGCTTCTGCTTATGAAAATAAGTTTGTCCAACTTGAAAAGCAACTGAGTCTGAGGATTAAAGTTGTGTTAGAGAATGGATTATTTCCAGAAGGTTTTGGAAATCTTACTAACAGCATTCAAATAAACAGAGAAATTGGGAGGACTTACACTATTTCATATTAGAAGTATATTTTTTTTCTAGTCAAGTGATACTTATGGAAAACATTTAGCCTTAAATGTTTTGTATCATTAAAATAATAACAATAAAGAATCCAAAATAATAAGATGATCTATTAAGAATCTTAAGTATATAATATCTAAAAATTCTTCAGAGTATCTTGTCTGTATAACAACTGAAATTGTGTAAAAAGGAGAAAATAAACCACACAACAAAAATATGACAATGGGAGATTACAATATTCCTCATGAAATAGTGTTTTAATAAACACTACAAAAAAACCCTTTACCAATGATCTCATCAGCGAAGTTGAGCTAATCTCTGACTGCAATGCCAGTGGGAATGTTTCCATGCACGTGAGGAATCCATTGACTAAATTGAATAAAAACGCAGCACTTACTGGTTCATTAATTTGGCTCAGTATGTGCTTTATTAAATCTCTCCATTTTTTTAGAAAAAAAATACACATACATGGTATAAGATCCAAACCAGCCTGGTTACTGTGGATTTCATTTTGATTTATGGTGGCACCATGAGCGTAGGAACAATTGTGAGGAGGAAAACAGGCTGGGAGGGGTTGCCTTGTGGACTCGCAGCCCGAGTCTAAGGCGAGTGTCAGGGGAGAAGGGTGCTCCTCAGGGATTTCTAGGGCTGATTGTCTGGTAGGAGAGCACCGGGCCTTCATTATCAGGCCCCTCTGGGCAGGCTGGGGATGCTCATCTTCCTGTTAGCACCCTGGTGCTTACCCAATTGTGCCACCTGAGGACTCTGTACAATGCTTATTGAAGTTAAGGTACAAACGTATACATTTTTCCTAGTGAAAATTATTACATTTAAATAGAATACAGGATATTATGCTCTACTTTGTCCAGCATACTATTTAATGAGTATGTCCTATAAATGAGTATGATAGGCAAATTTGATATTATGGGAAAGTGGCTAAGGTAAATATTACAAAAAAAATTCACTCAATGCTCAATATCCTGTGGGAGCCAGAAGGAACTGGGTGGTGCTGTGCTTAGACCTCCCAGTGCTGCTGAACAGTTGACGGGGAAGCCACTAGCCACTCTCTGTGAGAAAGATAGATTCGCCTGCTTTTATCAAAATGATAGCCTTGGAAACCCTGTGAGATCTCTCTTCTCTGGCCTGTAAGATCAATAGGATTGTCAACCAGCTCAGTGGTAGAGTTTGGTTTGGATTTTGTTTGTAGGAATCAGGATCCCTGATTGTACAGCAGCTAAGCCATCAGGTGCCAACCAAAATGTCTGTGGTTGGAGCCCAGCAGCTGCCCTGTGGAAGAAAGATGGGCTTCTGATTCGGGAAAGGTTAGAGCCTGGAACCCCGTGTGGCCAGTCGACTCGGTGTCCGTCGGGCACACAGAGAGTAGGACTAAGGCAAGGACAAAGGCAAGGCCCCACTGCCTGTGACAGTTTTCTGACCCCTCCCCAGACACTCTCGTTTTGGAAGAGCACAGCAGTGTTCGATCGCACACTCGAGGTCTCCTTTGCCGGCACTCTGTTTGCCCTCTAGGTTCTGAAATTCATTGCCACATCACTCAGAACTCACCATCCTCCTGATTGCAGGCTTTACTAAGGAGGTTCATTGGCTACAAGACAGTTGGGTAATGTGCAGGGTACAGTGATTTAGTCAGGACAGGTTACGAAGTGCGTTCAGGAATGCTAGTAATTGCCCAAAGGGCAGGGTGCTGTGATGTAAGACTCAGCTCAACGGCACTCAGCTCCAGCGCTGTGCGTTAGCAAACTCCTCACCCCCAATTAAATGTCCAGAGGCACCCCAATCCAAAAGGCATCCTCCTGCCTAAAAGCACTGAGCTTCACTTGCTCTGTGGGCCGGGAAGGGCACCACTCTGCTGCAGCTGCTCCTGAGCCCCTCCCCTGATGTCACATTAGTCTTTTGAATCCAAGTGTTCCACTGTGTGGGGATCTTGTGGGCCAGAAGGCTCATTCCATTGATGGCTCTTTCTAGTAGTAAGATTCCTCCCTCCTGCCTTGCAGGGGTCTCATTTTATACCCAAATCCAAAGTCAAACTCACTGCCATCCAATTAATTCTGATATTCAAGGGCAGAGTGGAACTGCTCCTGTTGGCCTCCAAGACCCTAAGTGTTTGTGGGAGTAGAAAGTGTCATCTCTTCCTCATGGAGTAGCTTTTGGGTCCTGCTGACTTTTGGCTAGCAGGTGAATGCTTAATTCACTACACCACCAGGGCTCCTTGTTATACCCAGCAGTATGGAAACGCAATGACTCTCGGTAACAGGTACTCACAGGTGAAATCTAGTAGGCATGCCCTGCATCTTCGTGCCCAGACCCTTGCAGGAAAAGGCCGTTTAGGGCAGTTACAGAGACTGGCTAGGAGAGCCTCCCACGTTCAATAATTCATTGTTCCTGCAGAGCTCACCATGAGTCTCTTCTTCTGTCTTGGACTTTGTTCTTCCATTTAGTGTTTCTATCCCTCCTTCATTCTACTACGCTCTACTTCTTTAAATAAGTATCCAGCATCGCTGAGTCCAGCTATCCCCTGAACATTACGGCTATAAAAGACAATAAAACTGCTAATTGCTCTCCTTACTTCCTGGAGCCAGGATGGTTAGATGGGTCCCTGAAACAACGGAGATAATCTTTAAAGTTTGACCTAAAAACACCCCCTAAATTATTCTTAAAGCCAAACAATACTTTAACTTATGTGGTAAAAACAACAACAACAAAATACAGTATGCCTTGAACATTATTCTCTTTTAAGATATCCCATGATGACACATATGGGATCAAACAGAATAGCAACTTGAGAAACTTGGCAACTTGAGAAACTAAATAGGGACCTAAGGGAGTGATGTACTGCTATTAGTGGGGGAGGAACAACTCAGAATGGATGGTCAAATCGTTGTACAACTCAACGAATGCCATAGCTCATCTGGTATATTTTTATTTACATATTTTCAAGACAAAACTAAAAATAACAAAATAATACTCTATTATTATTATGCTCCTCCTCCCAATCCATACTTCTATTTTTCCCCCCACAAAAACATTAGGGCATCAAACTAATGAAATTAACTGTTTCTTCTCACTCCAAATCAATAAATGTCTCATTCCTTATCCCATCAAATAAGACCAGAATTTTTTCCTGCTAGTGTGCAAGTATTGCTAATGGATTCACAATGACCCTCAGGCAAATTTTCATGTTATTTTCAATTTACTAAGTTAATTATTCCTTTAAAAGGTAACAGCCTTTGGGGTTTGTGGTTTCTTGGTAAAATAATATGGTTCCTTTTGAATGCATAGATCTGGAAAAAAAATTTTTGGATGTTATTCCTAGCTGAGCTCATGGCTTCTAATTATATACAGAACAGGATTTCTACTCGCCTGGGAGACAGGAAGGTTTGAGGAAGCAGTTACAGCTGTGGTGTGCTCCCGGCTTCATCACATACTCGTTTTGTGAAACTTGAAAAAGCTTGTTCCTTCACCTGATTCAACAATGGAGGTTAATTCATGGAGATTAATTTATCCGCAGTGTGAAATGCAACATACTCAGTGGCACTGCAACAGCAGTATTCAGATAGCTAAAACGCTATGCTAATTAATTTTTGAACCTTCTAATGAGCTCTGGTCAGAGCTGCATTATTTCCCAATTTGAATGGTGCAAGCAGAGTAACATGGCTGCTGTAGTCACTGCTGCTGCTGTGTTGGGTTGGTTGTCGTGATACCGGAGGTTCTACCGCATTGGGTGACTGACCGCAACCCTAGTGCCTGTACTGATTGTAATAACTCATTAATCTGTGTTATAATTGCTATGCTATTCCTATCCCAAAGTCTTCTCTTTCTGCAGCTCTCTAGAGTTGCATTAATTAGGAGGTGAGTACTTACTTCTAGGTGTTTGTGCCTTTTGTTTTCATTGCTAAAAAGTAATGACATATAAAGTAAGTCAAGTGACCAGTACTGATCTAAAAGAGTCGATTGAATTAATCTTTTCTGTTAAAGGGGAGGCTCTCCAAGCCATTTATCTCTCTGCCATTCAATTAAGCCCACATGTGTTTATTGGCCAAGTTGGCACAATCCCCATTTGCCAACTTGGCACCTGGGCATGATTCTTTAACCTCATGATTACAATTAAGTAATACCTTCACCTTAATCCTATAATCCTGTGAATATATTCCCCCACCTATGAAAGTTTGTAAGCCAACCACTTCATGCCTTTATCCCCCCAAATTTGGGTATCCAACTTATATACTGCCCACTTACATCAACCCAGGGCTCTGGGAAAAAAATCATATTTTTGACATGAAGCATCTTCATTCCAATTGGAACCATCCGCAAGCAAAGTCAAATCCGGACAGACCATTCATAAAGTCAGCAACAATATGAACCAATCCAGAATCTCAAAAATCTCCATCTGACCAGGTTCTGGTCAACTCAATGTGGGCTGCTTCACTCAGCCTCCACAAAATGCCCATTGGTCGCCTTACCTTTAGACCATGGGCTCTCACCAATACTCAATAAGCCTAGCCCCTCGTGCTGGGTCATGAACTTTAGAACAGTCAACCTGCCCTTGTCTTCTTTTTCCTATAAACCAGGTCCACAGGTGTCAGTGGCCAAACTCATCCGTCTCTTTATTGCTGCATTTCTCCCACTTCCACTCAACAAGTAGATCCAGGTGGTCACCTAGCAAGAATTTCAGCCTGCCCACAGGCTCCCTTTAACATTCAGTCCCAGATAAGAGTTTTCTTCTTGGTTCCAGATTTTTTTCTAGCTTCTGACAAAGACCATTGGTTCCTGAGTACTCCAAAGCACTGGATGGGGCATAACTTTTCAAAACTTTCTACACAGGCACGGCCTAAACCCATCTAAAGATCAAATTTTAATGGCTGAAAGCAAGTGGGCTTACAAACTTTTTATTTTCATACTTCACATTTTTTTCTTAGAAAACAACCGAGTAAACATTGTGGCTTTATCTGACACCTGGCTAGCCAAAGAAGAAAAAGTACCATGATAGAGAGGTCAAACAAACATCTACTCTCCATCTTATGATGTGTTTCTTCAGTACCCCACTCCTGTTACCATAATGCGTTAATCTGGGTACTTTAAAGAAACAAATCCACAGAAACTCATAAGCATAAGAGAGAGTTTTATATGAAAGTTAAGTGCACATCAAGAAAACATCTCAACCCAGTGCTGCCCAAGCACACAAGTCCAACATTAACCCATATGTCCGACACCCATCCACAAAGTCCTCCTCCATCTCACAAAACACACACTATGATGCCAACTGCAGGAGGAAAGCCAACTCAGTGAGTGTATAATCATCTCAGCTCTGGCAGAGGTCTCCACACGAGTGCTCCAGCACCCAGGGCTGCATCGGGGTAAGTCCATGTAGCTTCTCCTCAGGGATATGTTTCAGGAAGTGAACCTTGCCGGCTGAAGCAGAGAACTGGGTAAAGCAGCTGCACCCTGGTCTGACCATCACAAAGCAAGAAACCCAAGAACTTGAAAGAGGAGGCTTACCAAGCCATTTATCTCTCTGCCCTTCCATTAAACCCACATGTGTTTACCAACCAGGTTGGCACAATATACTTTAACTATATCAATACTCTAAGTCTAAATTTCCATTTCCTCCTGATAAGTCTTGTGTTAGCCAATATCCAGATCCTTACCAAGCCGATGCTATGCTTTTGTCCCCGATTTCTTTACAAATGCAATGCATGGGCACACACCCCTTATAGTGTTATTTTATCCATCCCTCTCAATATGAGACTCTATTCTGTTAACTCCCTGATGATTTAGTGATTGTCCTACTTCCTAGTTATGCTAGATAGGAGACACGGTGTCTTTATCTTTTCAGAGAATGCCACAGTTTCGACACCTTTTCACATTGCAGTCACTTGGATTCCCTTTTAGGTACAAACATTTGCAAAGTACACATTGAAAAAGTGTTATCAGGTTCAGTAGGTTGTTTCATACAGCTGTGCTTTATGAGAGGCAATCACCCGTAATTATTCAGTACCTTCTCAGGGGCAGCAATCCCGGTACTGCTGCCCATCATGAGCCTAGGTCACCAGTGTATTCAGGTTGTCAGGCACATTTGCTTCCGCACATGGTCCCCAGGGCAGGCATAACACAGACCTGCCTGGTAGTGCCGTGGTGTATTTCAGCTCTGTGCGTGTTGCCCTATGAAACACATTAAAATACAAAACTCCCTCTTAGTGTCTGAGGATCTCCATCTGCTCTCTTTCTCATCAAGTGATTCCCTCCATGTCAGCACCATCGTGGGACTCTGCTAATTGCAGGACAGGTGCCAAGAACTTTATTAAGAACCTCAGATGACAGTCTTCCTTGCCCTTCTTGGAACGAGCTATGCCTTACAAGACTAAGAATTGCTCTTGGTGGGCATCAGGCTGAGAGCCAAGTGTTAATACAGCATCTCTTTCCTCAACTTGTGTAAAAAACTTCTTTCACACTCATGATGGAATTAGGAAGATCCTTTCTTGTCAGTGTACCTTGCTCCAAGGGGTAATTTGGTAAAGATTCAGTGACTTCCAGGTCTTTACCTCAATGACTCAACCTACTGAAGACACATCCAGAACTACCTTTCTTATCAATTACTGCCGGTCGCCATCAAGCTGATTCTGAGTCACGGAGAGCCCATGTGAGCCAAATTGGAACTGTGCTCCATAGGTTTTTCATGGTTGCTTTTTCTAAAGTGTATTACCAGCCTTTTCTTTCGAGAAACATTTCTGTGACCTCAATGCAGTGTTGCTGATGAGCATGGAAAGTACATAGCACTGAGCAACCAAACTGCCTGGGAAAAAGTACAAAGAAAGAAATGAGGGCAAGACATTGGCACATATGTTTTGCACATGTTATCAGAGACCAGTCCTGGGAAAAGGACATCATATTTGGTGCAGTAGATGGTGAGAACGACCCTCCACACACTCATCCCCCCCAAAGGTAACAAAACAGAGGAAGGATTTCAAAGAGATGGATGGACACAGTGACTACAAAATGGGCTGAAAGGTCACTGTGAGGGGATGCAGGAGCAGGCATCTACGGTACTGCATCCTGCTGTACAAGGGGTCACTGAGTCAGAACCAACGGGGCACCTAACTAGAACACACCTGGACGGACTCAGACTTGCAATGTTACAGCCATACGGCAGAACACAGCAACCATCTGAAAGACCCAGAAACTCCAAAAGAAACCAAAAATTCAACTCACTGCCATCGAGTAGATTCCCAGTCAAAGCGACCCCATAAGACAGTAGAAATCCCTCTGCTACTTTCTGAGACAGTAAATCTTTGAGAGTAGAAAGTCTTGTCTTCCTTCCACAAAGTGACTAATAGTTTCGAACTGCTGGTCTTGGGGTTAGCAGCTCAATGTGTAAAGGAACTATAGAACAAACAAAATAAAAAAACCCATGGCTATGAAATTGGTCTTGACCCACATAGTCCTATATACAATTTTTTGAGACTACTGTATATACTCGAGGATTAGCTGACCCAAACATCAGCCCAACACATAATTTTACCAGAAAAACTGCATTATAAATGTGCTGAAAACTTGGTTTATACATGAGTTATACGGTATATCTCTTTTGGAACCGACAGCCTCATCCCCCCCCCCCCCCAGGAATCTGCATTGAAAATCTGGTGGGGTTGAACCACTGAATGTCAGGTTTGGGTTTCAAAATTTGCCACAGGGTCCAAAGGGCTCTTTAGAGTCAGCTTGATTCATATTTCCACTCAGACTTTTACTCTTTGTTAGACGAGGTTCTCTAGAGAAACAAAACCAGGGCACTTATGATTTTAATAGATAGATAGATACAGCACTAAGGAATATACTAACTCATTAATCCACACAGCAGTATATAGGGATCAGTTCAAGTCACTTCCATGGAACAGTTAATATACTGGAATTCCTTTGACTCAAGAGGGCTGCTGGGTCCAAGGTCAAGGAAACAGACAGCTGAGTCATCCATAGAGCAATGTAGGCAGTCTGGCCACAGGCAGGACACACCAGGGCAGATCACCAATAGTCAGCCAGGTGACAGGATCCGACAGTCCCAATCTCAAGCGACAAATACACCAGCAGCATGGGGAAACAGGTCTTGAAGGAACCTCATACTCTAGTGACACGATCCACAGATTGGGTGTCCCATGGGTAGTGTAGCTCACAAGTTGAGGCAGAGAACTAGCAACCACATGCTGATCTGAACATCAGAGAGCAAGAGAGAGACAGGCTGGGCTTTTGGAGCCATTTATCTCTTTGCCCTCCAATCAAACTGCAACCATATTGATCCCACATGATCCTATTGGCCAATAAACCTACCTATAACACTCTTCTTTCCCTATTTATTAAAAAACACGGAAATGTTTGACTATATTGGTGGGGCAGACAATGAGGAGGTTTTGCTTCAATTCTCATTTTTTTTCAAATCTATTCTTGCACTGGTTTTTGGCTTTAAAGTCTCAAATGTTTTTTTCTGTCTTCTGTTATAAAATTATTTCTCTAAAGAAATGTGTCACTGTTTAAACGTCTGAATTTAAAAAATAAAAGGCCATAGTTTAAAACAAATAATGACAAGGGACTCTGATGATATTTCAAAATATCATACCACTACGAATTTATTGAAATAAACATTTTGGCTTAAAATGGTTTGTTGGTATAAATGCTATATTTTACTCCCTTTAATGATACACTAATTAAATATATGAAAGTACATGCTTTACCCATGAAAGTTCCTTACATGAAATAAAAGAAAAAATAATTTAGATGAGTATTAAAATTAAATGCAATTCTGACTTTATAACTCATAGATGAATTCCACTTGATTTTCTTTCAAGAACAGTTTTGTATTGTTGAATGTAAATGACAATTAAAATAAGACACAGTTACAATGAAATGCTGTTTGAATTTAGGGATTAAGAAAGTCCCTCATCGTTTACCCTACAAAGAATATATGAATATTACCCCATGATACTATCACATATATCTTCTGTGATGAGCACGAATCCTTTCTTATCAAATAATTGCAGTGAAATAATATTACTTGATTCTCTGTCCATTGCCCTTGTAACCTCATCCCTGTGTCTGAGTGAAACACGCAAATAAAATATCCAGGACTCTAACTCACTGAATGGTCGGTTTCGCCTTCCTGCTTAGTACTAACATAAGTCATCTCAGAAGCAGTTACAAAGAATTTCCCTACCATTCAAAGAGAAGAACCACCAGTGAAACTCGTGTGAGTTCCCTGGATGAAGTGGCCAAGACTACAGAAGCCCCAGACGCTAATCCAGGCAGGCCAGAAGGCCAAACAAGGGTGGTGTCACGAATATTGGAGAGGTGGGGATGGCCCTGACAACA
Source organism: Tenrec ecaudatus (assembly GCF_050624435.1). Taxonomy (NCBI): domain Eukaryota; kingdom Metazoa; phylum Chordata; class Mammalia; order Afrosoricida; family Tenrecidae; genus Tenrec; species Tenrec ecaudatus. The sequence continues at coordinate 124,146,520 of NC_134531.1, forward strand.
TGGAGAGTGCACTGGGACTGGATTGCTGCAGCTGCACTTAGGTTTAATCCCTATCGTTTGATCCATTGAACTTTGTTCCAGTTTTTAATGTTTTGCAGTCTACTCAATTGAGGCCTTTTTTTCCTGATTTACTTTGTTATTCTTGTCACTTTCGTGTTTTTAAATGTTTTTCTGTATATGAAATTCAGGATAGGTAAATATACAGCGACAGTAACTGAATGAATGGTTCCATGGGGGTGTGGCAGGAGAGAGGTGTGGGGTGGGGTGGGGGCAGGGAGCTAATACTGATGAGCCCAAGAATGAAGACAATGTTCCCAAACTGATTGTGGTGATGACTGTACATCTCTTCTTGAAGTGATTGGGCTCCTAAATTGCACGCTGTGTACACTATATGCTAATAAAACTATTGAGGAATAAGAACAGGAAAGAGAACGGTGGGTGGGGTTCCTGGCACAAGGAATGAGGAAAGCTGAGTGCTTTGGGGCAGAAGACTCGCTTGCAGAGTGGGGTGCCCTTCGAGCATTGATCATCACTGAAAGAGGCTCAGAGACCACATGGCTGAGAGGCAAAGGACCGGAATGAAAAATGCCTGCCAGCATGTTTGAGAAGAGGCACTGCTGTGCACGAAGAAATGTTTCCTTAACATTTTGGGGTCTTTTAGCTTTCCTAATAAACCTTCAAATCATGGTTAATAGCTGTGAGTCTGTGTGGTCATTGCAATGGATTATGAAAGAAGAGAAGTGCAAGGACCCTTGATGTCAGAATGCAAGAAAGAATGATGGAGAGTGGAAGCACTTCTGACCTCTGATTCACAGAAAGCATCTTGTGCAAACTTGGCATATGCTTCTGCTTCTTGGTGTAGACAGAGGAGGTGAACCAGATCTCTGCGTCATTTTTTCAACAGGCTTTAAGTCTGGCTTGTTTTAAGAGAGTTTGAGTAAAAATTCAATTTATGAACTGAAATATTAACCTACAGTAATATATGGACACAGAATTATATAAGTGAACTCTAAATGTTTATGGAATAATTCCCTTCTCTTTCATTCCATTTTACAGAGAATGTTTTAAAAAGCAAACTGGCGTTTATGCATGTGCGTGCTGTGTGGTGGGACAATACCTATCTACTATTATATTAAAAAGGTAATTGTTATTATTAAGACATTATCTAAGAATATGCTCCATATCAAAATATAACATGGGAGGAAAGAATATTAAATGCTTGCTGAGTCGTGCATAGTCCACAATTGTTCATAAATAATAAATTAATTGCTTTTTTGAAAAGTAGACAGATACATGAACCCACAAAGATTTACAGAAATTTAAAGTCAAAACTCTATCTATGTTCTCCTTTGTTTCTTCACGTCTCAGTGAAATAAAAATTAAATCAACCCAAGAAAGCATTCATATCAGATTCTGGAAGGATTCTACCATAGTTCACCAGCATCATCCTTAATTTTATTTAGATTAAAATTAAAAATTAAAGCAACTAGCAGAATCTATGTCAAATACATTTTATTGGGAAAGAGATTTTTTTAGGATGGAATAAAAGTAGATTCTTTTAATCCTCTCAAAATTCTGATTGGTTTACTTTAATCTGGATTAACTCAAATGCCTGAAAGCCCTAAGAAATGGCATGAAATTTCATCTCAGAGAAAGCTCTTTTTATATGCATGCAATTAGCAAGTCAGAGAAGGATTTTTAACTCAATACTCTGGAATCTTAAAATACAAACAAACCAAAGAGTTTGTTTGCCTTCATAGAATTTTTAATCTCTGTTTTATGTGTGTGTGTATGTGTAATTTCTCTTAAATATCATTCAAGGTAAGACTCTTGTATTTTTAAAAAATATTTATTATGAATTAGATGAAACTTTACAGAGCAGATCATCAGTTTCAAATTCAATGATTTATAGACATTTTGTCCATACTCACCCTTGGAATTACCTCAGTTCTTTACTCAGCTTGTCCTTCTTTAATAACACTGTAAACTTCAATCTTGGGTAAATGCTACCCCTTTCTTAGATGGTGATTACACCACCACTCAGGCAAGTTCATTCTCAGACCCCAAGTTGAATAAGGGCCATAGTCTCAGGGGACCTGCCTGTCCCTATATCATCAGCAAGCATAGCTGCTTTTATAATTTTTTTCCCCACACTTTTTTCCATTCCAGCCAGGAACTTTCAATGCGATACTGTTTCAAACAATTTGTATTGGTAGTAGGGAACCACTTAGTTCTGGGCTAGGGTTGTGGTAACTAATGTTTGTGTAGTCCAGTAGTCCATTGCACTGATTGTTTCTACATGTTTTCCAGCTTCCATCACTCCTCGTCCTCTGGAAGAGGAAAGACCAATGGTTGTGCATTACAGGAATTCTCATGAACTCCGAAGACCCCATAGGAAGTAGAACATTATATTTGTGAATGATCTTATGCCTAGGTGTCAGCTGAGACCATGGTTCTGATCTCTCAAGCCCAGTGACTCTTTACTTCAAGGAGTTTGGTTATGCATAATAATTATTCACAACTTTTCCTCTACTATGCTCCACTATACCCATGGACATATTTGTAGCAAAGTTAAATATGCATATATGTGTATATATGTTTCCCAAATGTATCTATATTCATGGGAAAGAATTCCTGTAAATTTGCTGCAAAGCTTCAATTATTTGGGAAGATCTCTACTGGAGTTTTATTTAAAATGTTCTATTAGCCCTGACTTCAAAATCAAAATTTCCATGGCATACATGTCTTTGTGTGTATGAAGACACCTTAATGCAGGGGTGCTCAACGTGGGGTCGAACGCCCTTTCACAGGGGTCGTCTGATCATAACAGTAGCAAAATCACAGTTATGAAGTAGCAATGAAAATAATTTTATGATGGGGGTCACCCCAACGTGAGGAACTGTATGAAAGGGTCGTGGCATTGGGACAAAGACAATTGCTTTTCAGTAGTCCTCCACTGATCACAGTGACGTGCTAAATGAAACATGTTCTGTTTGGAATAAACCATGCATTTACTACTAACTATGACCTTGGGAATGATACTTTTTACAATGCCCTAGTAGCTCAGTCATTGTGCATGTCACCCTTGAGATCATAAAGCTCATTCATTTTATTTAACTAGAACAGAAAGCAGGATTTGAGGCATGAGATCATGAATAGTAGTAATTTGTTCTGAAAAAAAAAAATGTGTAAAGAAGTTTGTGGGAGTGAGATGGGAGTTATTTGTGGGATACTCAGGGCCATTTCTGCCCTTCAACTCCAGACCTCTGGCTCAGATTTCATATGAATCCTTGCATTCAATCCCAGCTTGCACCGTATTTTCTTTTCATTCAGTAACTGCCAGCAAACTGTCCAATTTTAAAGATTATTTTTCTTGTCCTATATACAAGTTCATATTTATTATGTTGCTCATTTTTAATATTTTAAAACTATAGACACAGGACATGGTCTTAAAATCTTCCAAGCAATGCACTAACCCAAATGGGAGAAAATTAATTTTTATCGATATTTTTATAAATGGTTTCTTGGGTTTATTTTTTCTTAGAAGCTTTATTGACCACCAGCCATATAGGGAAACAAGAAGAACAAATCTCATAGGACTAGGTTCTAGATGCTAATGTTCAGATTAGAGGAACAGGAGGTCACTAACTTGCCAGGATTATGGAGGCTATGATTAACTAAGGTAGTTATAGAATCTCATGCCAATTCGATAAATAAAGTCAAGGAGTGGAGTCCAGCTAGTCAATCAGAACACAGCCCTGATGACACCTCCTTTTGGGTGTGGTCTTCTCCTAAGGAAAGTCTTGGGAACCTCCCCCCTCTCTCTCCGCTTTACCTTCCTGTTGACGAGCCATGTCAGGCTACACCAATGGCAGCCATAAATCTGGAGATAGTTTCACCATCATTGAATCTATAAGACTTGCACCCACGGCCCTGTGATTTTCCTGCGTTCTGCATCATTACATGTGGCTGCTTGAGTGTGAAGAGGAATTTATCGACTAGTATTGGGTTTATGGAGTAGTTTTGGACTTAGCGACTTGATCTGGACTGGGTTGGGATATTTGCTTGATATCTGATTACTTCTTGAAATAAAACTCTTACACATATGAGTGTCCCCAGATTTTTGTCTCTTGTGAATCCAGTCTAGCACCTTATCCAACATTTATTTCTATCTGGAAAATGAATAGTCTGGAGCCCTTTTTTGAATCTAGTCAAGGGACTGAGAATACTTGTAGTAAAGTCATACTCTTTAAATAATTAATGCTCATAGGTCTTTGATAAAAAAGAGTATTTCAATTATAGTAAAGTGCATATCATCCAGATTGTTTCTCTCATGTGGTAAGATCCAAAAGTCATGGAAAGTGAAAGGGGAAAATAAGTGAGAACTAAAGTGACTCGAGAAATAGGACTTCAATAAACTTTGAAAAAATTTTTGTAACAAAATTCAACAGGGACTCGAGATATTGGCTTTAGTATAAAAATCAGTGTCACCAACAGCAAATTCTGAGGAGCGGAGCTGTTATCACCATTGTCCTGCTCAATATTGGCAGCAACGCTCCGAAAATTTGGATTTAGGAAGTACATGCTGTATCAACAGTGGGGGCTGCTGTGGTCATGATCAGCCGGTACTCAGGCGGATCAAATCAGTGATTGCTACAGTCTGATGTTGTATTAGGTAAAATTACTGATGTATGGCTCTAAACTATATTTTCAACATCCCTCAGCTACAAGGACATTTTCAAATAAGAGGCAAGATGAAACAACGAACTCCTCCCCCTTCACTACCTTAACCGGTTGAAGAAGGCAGAGTATATTTAAGTGGATTCAAAGAGGCACTGAGTCTGCCTTGAATGTGTCTTCAACCACCCTCTATTAACCCTAAGATGGCTGCAAAATGGAACTCCTCTTTCTGCACAGAGTTAGTTATGCAAAAGCAAACTGAAACAGCATCAAGGGAAACACAAAAACCAACCAACCAATGAATCTATCCCCAAATCCTTAGACCACAAAGTCAAACGGGGGATGGGCTAACAGAATGATAACAGGAAAATAAAAGCGCCTTCTCTTCTCTTTCAAAATGTGGAAAGGCCAATTCCGATAGTGGAAAAATAAATGTACCTGATGACAGAAAATAATTTCTGAAGACAATTCTATGTTTTCACTATGAGTTGCCAGGAGAAACCAAAGAGGGGAGGACAGGAGGAGCATGTCTACTCAACTCTTTCTACTGGAAGGTAGGCACCCACCTTAGTTACCATGGGACAAGTAACCCCTTTGTATCGTCAAGAAGAGTGCTACTTCCCAGTGTTGAATAGCTGTTATTCCCAAAAAATTACTCAATGGAGACAGCAAATTGCATACATCCATCAAGTGCTTATCACCTAACTGATAAGTATTAGGAAAAAAGAATTTTGGGGTCTGGGGTTTATTCATTATAGCACAAACTTGGGATTTATGTCAACAAATCCCCCATGCCTTCATTGGGGAATAATTGGAGGGTGGGGAATATTTGCCTTTTCTTTCCTTACTGACTCATAGCCTGGGATATGTTCCTACTAGAAGTCTTCCTTCATCCAGGGCACAGGATTTTGTGGATTTCATCCCACACGCTTGTGTGAAAAACTGGTGTTGGTGCCTGAAAGCAGCTTCAGCTTGTACAAATTCAATAATAAATTATTGCTATTTTTAGTCATTGTTTCTAGTAAATTTTTCTGTTCTTTTATGTTGAGATAACCTAATGTGTTAGGTTGCAATGTGTCCAGCCCCAAATAATAAGTTGCATAGGTCTTTGTTAAACAGGAACATTCAATTCTCTTTCTCATTTTTTCTATTTATTTATTTGTTTGTTTAAAACAGTCTTATTGGGACATACTGTATTCATATCATACAATTAAATAGTTCAGTAACTCAAGAAGAATTGTATAATCATTGACACAATAATGTTTTCTGATTTCTTGTAGTCCTTGTTATTAAATCCCCCAGCCTCCCTTGCCATACCCCCAGACACAATTAATCCAGTCACTGTCTCTATGGATTTCATATACTGAAAAACATGCAAAAGTAAACAAAATCAAGCTTGAAAAAGCTGACAATAATAAGAAAATCAGACAGAAAAAAACTCAAAAAGAAAGCAGAAAATCTTTAGAGATGGAACTTTAAAGTGGGTCAAAGGGGAGATCAAAGTGTTGAACTTTAGTCTGACTGTTATTAGATGCCTTCAAGTGGGTTACAACCCATAGCACCCCTTTGCTCAACAGAATGAACATTTCCCGGCCCTACACCATCCTTGCAATTGTTCCTATGCCTGATCTCATGTTTGCAGCTACCGTGTCAATCCATTTCATTGAGGACTCTCTGTACTGCATCTCCTCACCTTTACCAAGCATGACGGGTCACTCCGGAAATATGCCCTAAGTATGTAGGAGGAAGTTTTATCATCTTTGCCCCAGAGGAGCACTCTGGCAATATTTCTTTCAAAACAGATGGATTAACCTAATTCCATCTGTCTTTATCCACTTTCCAATGCGCTCTGCACGACAGCAAGGCTAGTCACATCCCTGGTCTACATTCACAGGGATTCACTGACGCTGTAACCCACATGTATTGCCCTTTCCCTATATATTTTCACTCAAAACAACTTTTTAATGGATCAAAAAGCAGATCAAATAGAGGATTAAATGTCACCATAATTATATCTACTATAATTGTCTCTACAAGGCACTGCTGTCAGGCTGTCTGATAACAAGGTTAGTCCCATCCCTAGACTATGTCAGAGGGAAATCAGCAGGGACTTAATCCATGTGTTGATCCTTCAAATGCATTTGAGATTCCCACTGTCAATCATAGCCTTCGGCAGACTGGCTATCCTCGATTTATTCTCTGATACCATTCCTTCTTTCTGATTTGGATTTTATTATTTGAAATCCTTGGCTCACAGTGTTCTTCTTTCATGTGATTTAGTTGATGTCTCCCTTAGACAACTGGTTGTTTGAAGACAAGCATTTAAGGCCCAGATGTACTTCTTTCTGATAGCTGGGGACATTTTAGTTTCCTTACCATGCTTTGCTATATCACCCATATTTTTAGTGATTTCGTCAATCTTCATAAGTCAAGTATCACGCTGAGCCATGTTATCAGAACTAATTGTTCATAGATTGGAGCTGGAATTTAGTGTGAGCCCCAACTCCACTATCTACCATCTAGGTTCACATACATCTCTGGTTCACATCAGAGGTATCATTGTCCTTTTATATTACAGAACATTAACAATCATTTCCCTGGGTATAAGGGAATTCTATTAGTCGTGTTATGCATTTAGCCAATGGAATGGATTTTTAAACACGGTTGAGAAAAGAAGATTATTTAAGCATAGGCTGTGCCCAAACTGTGATACATGAATTATTGATTTGTACAGATTAAACTTTGAAGTGCCTCGACACTATTTATACAAACAGTGAGCATTGCAGTAGGACAAAGAGTTATGGAAATAAATTCTGGCCAAAGAAGGAGTCTTGTGGAATACTTTAAAAACCATAAACAAACCCACTGCCAGCTAATTGATTCTGGAACAGGGAATGGGCACCCCTGTAGGATAGCGTAAAACTGCTCATTGGGTTTCTGGGACAATCAATCTTAGTGGCCGCAGGCATCCTGGTGGGTATGAATATCTGACTTGATGTTAGCAGCCTGACACTACCCCTCTGTGGCACCAGGCTCCTTGGGATGTTTGTGGGAATGGTCTCAATTCAGAATAAAACAAGGAAAGCCTATGGCAAAGATATCCTGGGATATTATTTGTGAATATGGTCTTTGGGATAAAGAACCATCTTGTTCAATAAGGAAAATTATCGGTAGCTCTTGATGATAGTAAGATAGAAATTGGGAAAGCCTTGGCTCTATGTGTTAAACTCCTACATCAACAACATAAATCTGATCTCGGACTTTGTTCTATATGGAATAAAGAAGAGTATTGTTCAAAGCGCTTAAATGATTCATCATATTGCTTGTGGCTTACTGGTTCTAATTGATACAGTTTCTCTACATGTGAGATGATACCATTTTATAATAGTATTCTGATTTACTTTTTAAAATAATAAAACCTTCCATTTGCTCTGTTTTTTTTAAAATAACTATTCCTTGTGACATGTTTAATGTGGATCTAGGAATCGAACACCTTAAACAAGAACATATTGACAGAATTTAAAGTCCTGTGTGTGTCATTAAGAATATTTCTTTTAACCGACAAAAGGAAAAGTGCATTTGAATTCTGGTCTGAAAAACAGTATGTGATGATGGGTTGTCCTGAGGAGCTCAATGAATTCCTACAAAGCCATTTGTCAGGAGTTAGGGCCATTGCCATTAACATTCTCCATTGTTTTTCTAGATCCAAATAAATCTGTGAAGAAAAATGACACTAAAATTCAATGTGAAGTTTATGTTCACATTAATACAATGTCACAATATATTTTATTATTTTATCACTTTATCCAGTATCTTCAGCAGAAAGAAAGCGCTCCTAGAATGACTTTATAACCTTCATAATATAGTGTAATATAACCATAGCATTCATTTATGTGTCTAGGATTTGGGGTCATCTACCTAAACTGCTTTCTTGCAGATGAGGAAGCTGAAGACAAGAAAGGTTAAGTGGTTTGCATAAAGTCATCCAGTCTCTTTCTATTAGGCTTTCTGTTTCCCGGCCCACTGTGTTTGCCTTTCGATTGTTGCCTATGTCACCTTCCTGTGCTGACTCTTCGTTCACATATTTATCTTTGCGATTTTTCCTTTGCTTTCTGAGGCGAGAACCCAACAATGTCTGCGCAGCACAGTAAACGTTCCGACGTGCAGCCTGTGGGAATGCAGAGAGAACGCCGCTAGCCATACAGCGAGTGGCTGCCTTGAATCAAATTACAGACGTGTATTTTCTAGAAAGTCTAATTATAGATCCTTGAAAGCCCTGCTTGCAGGTCCAGCCTCCTGGTAATTTCCAGAGAGTTCCCCTTGCTCTACTTCGTATTTCCATCCAATCAAATCGTGAGGAGAAGCTTTGCAGGCCGTCCAGCTTCTTGTTCTCCGCTTGGACCGGCCACTAGGGGGACCTTCCAGTCAGTGAGCTGTCAGTTTCCCAGTGCTTATTGAACACAAAAGAACCAAAATGAGATAAGACAAATGCAAACTTAGACATTCTTTGACTATCACAAAGTTCACATTTCGAGTGGCCTCCCACCCGATCCTAAAGTGACTGCTTTCCTTGCCTTATATATACATTTTTTTTCTGTTTCCACTTGTGGGAAACTTGCTCAGATACTTCTCCCCCCAGTGTCAGTATTCCATTCTCTCCCACTGACTGGATGAAGAGCTTTCTTTGCGTTGCCCACCTTGTCAAGGCTTTAGAGAAATCATTTTGATCGTCCTTAACTTTTTTGTTGCTTTCCTTTCTACAAGTGTTCTTTGAAAAATGGAACTTCTTAGGTGAACAACCGGCCTTCTAGCTCAGAAGCAACAAAGCCCACATGGAAGAAGCACATCAGCCTGTGCTATCACGAGGTGCCAAAAAAAAACAGAACAAAAAAACCCATAGTGAATGAAGGGGGAAGTGCAGAGTGGAGACCCAAAACCCATAGGGAGGAGATGAGTCAGTCAGGGTGCGATGTAGTACTGATGAAGAATGTAGCTTTCCCCCAGATCCTGGATGCTTCCTCCCCTCCAACTACCATGATCCGAATTCTACCTTGCAAGACTGGATAGAGCAGAGAATGTACACTGGCGCATATTGGAGCTGGAGGCACAGGGAATCCAGGGTGGATGATGCCTTCAGGCCAGGGGTGTGAGGGGCGGTGCTGGGAGGGTAGAGAGTGAGTGGGTTGGAAAGGGGGAACTGATTACAAGAATCCACATGTGACCTCCTCCCTGGGGGACAGACAACAGAGAAGAGGGTGAAGGGAGACTCCTGATAGGGCAAGATATGACAAAATAGTAATCTGTAAATTTTCAAGGGCTCATAAGGGAGGGGAGAGTGGGGAGGGAAGGCAAAAAAAAAAAAAGAGGACCTGATGCCAAGGGCTTAAGTGGAGAGCAAATGCTTTGAAAATGATTAGGGCAAAGAATGTACAGATGTGCTTTATACAATTGATGTATATATATGTATAGATTATGATAAGAGTTGTATGAGTCCCTAATAAAATGCTTAAAAAATCGAAAAATGGAACATCTTCAAATTAATAGTTATTGACTATATTATTCAATATAAAGAAAACCAACCACTTTCTGGCCCGCTGTTGTTGTTGTTAGGTACTGCTGAGTTCTTTGTGACTCATCGCCATTCGAGGTACACCAGAGAGCGACGTTGTCTGCTCCTGTGCCAGCTTCACCATCGTTTGATTGAACTTAGAAAAAGACAGAACACTGCTTCAATTTTGGTGAACCCATTCCAGAGTCCATCCTCCTCTACTCACAGAGGTGTGCACCTGTGGAATCTCTTATTAGATTTCTTGGTACTTTTAGTGTGTACACATATAGTCTTGAAAAGGATTTTTTTAGGTTAAAAAATGGAATCATATGTTTAAAATATTCAAATTTGGTTCCCCCCTCTCTTCCTATTATATTTCTAGGATTCATTTATTTTGATGAGCAAAAGTATTATTTGTTTCTATTACATATTATTCAAGCATATGACAATATCATAAGTTATTCATCCACTCTCTGATAAGTTTATTTGCAGTGGATTCTGCAACCAATCTCATTTTACACATATTTTCTCTCCACGGTTGTCATTTAAAGTACTGCTAGACTAGAAAGCTAAGGACCATACTTCCTATGCTCCTTTATATCTATTATTATACATAGAATCATAGATTTTCATATTTTGAAATTAATGGCACAGTGGCCTCATATGATTCATCTGGATACACAGAGGAGGAGAATCCACAACTCCACGCCAACCTAAGGCCAACAGTCACAAGCAATGGTCAAGCATGTCTCCACATTGCGCTTACTATATTCTGACTTAAATCCCTCCCACAACACTCTACTTCTCTGCTAGTTTCAAAATTTCATGTCATGGCCACAAAGATCCCACATATAATACAATTATGGATTTTAATAAAGGAGACAGCAAGTGACAGAGCATTAATGAAACAGTTCTTTTGCCTGTAATGCCTTCTCTCTGCCACACTTGTGGGCATCGATCTGGTGCCTTGGCCATGTTCTGTGAGTGGGAAAGCCTATTCTGTCTGAGACTCTTAGTGCTGGTCCTCTGCTGTACCTTTGGTTTCAGCACAGCTTTTCAGCTTTGTCTCAAGATCTTAGTGCTGTGGCTGTATCTCTGCTGCCTCTATTACATCAGAGGGTGATCCTGCGCTCTGTCGGCTGGTGAACATCCTTTTTGCTGGTCAAGAGAATCTCTCTCTTCCTTCTTCTGAAACGGTTCATTTATAAACCAATGGAATGACCACAAAATGGCTAATCCCCATTAACCTCCTCTACAGCATATTTAAAAGCCCCTACATATTCAAAAAGGAATAACATGCTCAACATATCACAATAAATTCAAACCTCAAATTGAAATATTAAAAGATTCTATGGGAAAATATTGAGTGATGCAGAACACAGCAAATTAATATGTAATAAATACACAAAGTTATGGAACCAAAAATAACTTCTCAATATTCAAACATTTCAAGAGGTATCGTATGAACAAAAGTTAATGGTAATAAAGGAAGAAGTCCAATCTGTACTTTACGCAGTAGCCAAATGACAAGACTCCAGGAATTGATAGAATACCTATCTAAATGTTTCAACATGCTGATGATGTACTAGAAACACGCCCTTGTGTATGCCAAAATTTTTGGAAGAAAGCTAATTGGTCAAATCACAGGAAGAGACCCCTATTTTTATTAATTTCAAGGAAAAGTGGCAAAACATGATACACAAATTATGGAGCAATACCAGTGATTTCATAAGCAAGTTAATTTTTGCTAAAGATAATACAACAACGGTTGCAGCAGCACATTGACAAGGAGCTGCCTGAGATTCAGGCCAGAATCAGATGTGACCTTGTGTAAGGGATATCATTGCTGATTTTAGATGGATCTTGACTGAAAGAAGAAAATACCAGAATACATGTTTACTCATGTTCTATTGACTCTGAAAAGGCATTTCACTGTGTATCATTACAATCTATGGCTCGCTTTGAAAAGAATTGAAATTCAGGCACACGTCATGGGGGTCATGAAGAACATGCACTTGGATCAAGAGTCTGTGTGGGGAGAGAACAAGGGAATACTGCGTGGTTCAAACTCAGGAATGGTGGGCATTAGGGTTATATACTCTCCTCATACTTACTGAAGCTATATGGTAAACAAATAATCAGAGAAGCTGGATTATAGGAAGAAGAAATTGCTATCAAGATTGGAGGAGATCTTATTAAGAACTTCTGATATTTATGGACTGTTATATCTTTAAGACCCCTGATAACATAATATTTTAAAAGAACTTTTGATATGTAGATGGCATAACCTTGCTTGCTGAATGCTGAGGCTTGAAGCCCTGGCTGATAAAGATCAAAGATGACATCCTGCACTGTGGAATGAAACAATGTAAACAAACCCCAAATCCTCACAATGGAATCAACAGTATCATTTTGAGAAATGAAGAAAAGATTGAATTTATCAAGCATTTCATGTTGCTCAAATCCACAATAAATGCTCATGGAAACAGCAATCAAGGAACCAAATGACACATTGTTTTGGGTAAAACTGGAACACAAATTTGATTTGCACAAATTGATTTTTAAAGTGTTAAAAATCAAGGATGTTACCTTGAGGACTAAGGTGTGCCTTACACAGGTGTGGGGATTATAGTGCTAGTAAAGAATATTGAAAATACCATGGGCTGCCAAACCAATAGATATATCAATCTCTGAGAAAGCACAACCAGAATTCTACTTAGAAGCAAGCACATAAAGACTTGATATCATGTGCTTTGCTCGTGTATCAGAAGAGAGCAACTCCTGGATAAAGACATGCTTGGTAATGCACAAGGGGCAGCAAGAAAGAGGAAGAAAGTTGACAAGATGAATTGACACAATGGCTGCAACAAGGGGCTCAAACATAAGCACACTTGTGAAGATGGCCCAGGAGTGGGGGGTGGGGGTGTTGAGGGGCGGTATTTCTGCCTGCTGTATGTAGGGTCACAAGGGGGTAGAACTGACTAGATGGCACATAACAAAAACAACAAAGGCAGCAGATTGTTATTGCTTTTGTTATTGTATACCATTGAGTCATTTTCATATGTAGAGCAGTGTGTTAGACAGGGTTCTCTAGAGAGACAAAACCGATTGCTAGTAATTATATATATATATATATATATATATATATATATATATATATATATATATATATATATATATATATATATATATATATAAAGATATGTAGATATATAAAACAAGAAATGAACTGTTAAATTATATACAGATAGATAGATATCTAATATAAGAAAAGAACAGTTAAATTATAAAGCAGTACAAATGGCTCCGTGGGACTCACTCCCGTGAGAGAGCTGTGAGACACTGGCAGTCCTTCAAGTCTGGAGGGCCGCCAGGTAGTCCTCTGTAGAGAGAGCTAGGCAATTCCAGCACAGGCAGCAAACAGCAAGGCAGGTCACCAACGGTCAGCCAGGTCACCAACCGTCAGTCCCCAGCTCCAGAGATGTACCTTCCAATCATGTGGTCTTAAAGGGACCTCAACTTACAGCGACACAGTCCACAGGCTAGGCGTCCCACAAGTAGTGTAGCCTGTAAATTGAGGCACAGAACAAGCAAGGCAGCCGCACACTGGCCCGATGATCAAAGAGTGAAAGACAAGAAAGTGAGGTTCACTGAGCCATTTATCTCTCCGCCCTTCGATTACTCCCACTTGTGTGCATCGGCCAGGTTGACACAATAAACTAACTATCTCAAGCAGAATAACTTCATGGGTTTCTGCAGGCTGTGGTACTGAGGAAGGAGCTTTCCCCTGGGCTGCCCCTAGGTAAGTTTGAGTTGCCACATCAAACTATTAGCCTGTGTACCACTCCAGGATGCCTTAAAAGGCAGTCTTCCCAGGAATTTCCAATATCGGCGTTGACATCAGTATACAAAATTCACAGCGGGCCACTTAGCACACACCCAATATACCTACCTGATACACTCTCACACACAGGCACAGACAAATCTACAAGCTCACACTATTATATTCCATACCCCACAAAACAAAACTTGTTAGTTTCTTAGCTCAGTCTCCCTTCTTTTTTATTTCATGTCTCTCCTGTTTTTGTGGGGCACTGTAATTGTCTGCATTGTTTCCCTCTCACTGAGCTGCTCAGGACCATGCTGTCCTGGCTGCAGCTCAATCTGTTCCTGGGTTTGGTTCATTGTCTGTGGCCTGGCTGTTAATTTAACAGCCATAGAGCCCTTTCCCGGTGTGGAGACCTCTTTCATGACAGAAGCAGACTCTCCTGAGGCAGGATTTCATGAGGATGGCCTGAGGTCCCCCTGTATGTCATTTTTATCCATTGTATTTCTGTTAACATAAAACATAGGCTTAAATAAAGGTTGCGTTTGTTTCAGCATTTAGTTACTCTGATTAATGTTTGCAGTTATATCCTTTAATTTTCTTTTCTCTAAGGAAACAAGGTTATAGACAGAAAAAATGGTGGACATTCTAGCTATCTGGTATCCCTCCACCTAATTATGTGAAGATGAAGAAACTAGCAGCAATTTATAGAAATTCAAGAGTGAGCCTGCTGCTGACAGACTTCACCGTATTCACATTCACACAAGTGGAGCACTCATTTGTCTGCAGCTTAAAGGAAGCTGGTCGGGAAGAGAACCAACACTTCCTAGATATTAAAATTTAAATTGGTTTGAATCTGCTACTCCAGAAGTGTGGGGTGTTTGCAATGAAATCCTTGTTGCTTTTCGCCATTTCAGACATGAGACATAGCTCTCTGTGTTCGTGGTATCCGTGTAATTCTCTTCACATGCTGTATGTAATTATACAGCGTTAGAATTCGCTTTTCAGAAATTTATATAAATGTATTCTTGAAAGGTTATCCTCACACAAGAATTCCATCATTTTCCAAACTGTCCATAAGGATAAACAATATCATTGTTTATGTGCATCAACAAACTGTGTTCTCTTGACTTTATAATGGGGATGGTCCAGACACTCAGTAGCTAACCAGTTTAACTAACCCAGAAAGAAGCCACTTCCCCCCAAAAATAAATCAGACCTTAGAAACCTTATTAAACACTGATACATATTCATTTGCCTGAGTTAGGAGCAATCACCAGCACCTGCCTAGAGTCCAGCACTCCAGAGCTAGGGCACTAGCGTTAAATCTGACTTGGTGACAGTGAGTTTGGTTTTGCAAGTAATTTTTTCAATGACAAAAATTATGTCTAAAATAACTATTAGAAATAACCACCTAGTCATGTCTCCCTTCAAAGTGTGTGGGGTGGGGAAGCACTATCTGGGTTCCACTAAAAAACTGACTAGGGAAATTCTTGGACTGATGGTCACCTGGTTGTGGGTCAAATAATTAACTCTCTCCTAAACATTGTTGATGCAAATGTCTTGGTGCCTTTTTCACTGTTTCCATTAATTGTAAATTTCACCCTTACTGATTTCAGCTTCTTTCCTACAAAAATTAGAAATTTAGATAAAATCTATAGAATCAATAATTTTGAGTTTAGGTAATATTTTTTTATAATTAAACCTATTGGAATTTTATGTTATTTATCCTCAATTGTGTTGTCCCTGTGTGGAAGTTAGATTTTATGTCAACATAAACTTGTATAGGGGTGGCGTCCAACCCATCAATTGGGTCACAACCTGATGATGCCTCCTAGGGAGGTATGGCCTTTTTGAAGAGAGACACAGAAGGACTCTTCCCCCCTCGCTCTGCCCCGTTGCCTACCTCAATGCTGGGACTCTGTGCCTGCTTCCAGGGTGACTTTGTGTGGGCCACCCAACCTTGGGAGTTGTTGACACTCTTCCACCTATAATATTTCTACCAACCACATGACTGCACCCAATGGCCTGTGAGTCTGGAGAGGGCTCTGGTATCATAGGACTCAAGGACTGGGCTGGGATCACTTCTTAATATAATACTACTTCTTTATATAAAACTATTTTACATTTATGAGTGTCACTGGTTTTAATTTTCTGCACAGACCTGTCTAATACACCTTGATTCATCGTGACCCTGAAAAAATTGAAGTATGATCTTCAGGATCAGTTACAGACAGACCTTTGTGACCCATTGTCTAACATATGCAAATAAATCAAAGGAACTTTATTCCCAGTCCCGTTAGTGAGGAAGTTCTGCAGAATCTATTGAGCGTACTAGCAGCATGGAAGCCCTCACTGACAGACCTCGCTGTGCATGAGGTAGACTGAACCTAGGTCTCTTGCATGAAAGGTAAGAATTCTGCCCCTGAATCTCTGCTGCACCCACTGGCATCCTTAGCACAGGGTCAATTCTGTAATCTTCAGCAATGTTTATCAAATGAATATGGAGAACAGACATCATTTCCACACAAGACTAAGAACACTGTAATCTCTGCTCCTAAGGCATTGGACTTCTATGATGTTCTTGTTCTGACTTTAAAGGAGAGATATTATTTTTTATGAATTTAGTTTTCTTGACTCCCTTATTATATAAACATGAGATTTCTACAAGAAAACTGCCATAAAAACTATTCCACAGTTTTTGTGTACTTTCAGCTTCCAATATTGCATTTCAATGACCAATATTGCATTTAGAATGAAATTACCAATATTGCATTTAGAATAAATTACCCTACAACCTTAACAATTGCCTCTTTAAAATACTACTTATAGAATTAAAATGCTTTTTATGGGTAATACCATTACTATCTGATTTTATAAATCTATATTTTATATAAAGCCCTTTTAGTAAGAATAAGTTTAGTCATATACATTTTATTTTTAATGTAAATTATTTTTTTAAAATACATCCAGTATTTATACTTATCACAGGAAAAGTTATCAATATGGATAAATTCTAAAAAAGGCACTTAGATAAAATTTCCTATCATGTCTTGATTTCTGTTTTCTACTTGCTTCATATCTGGTAATGACTTTGTATTAAGCATTGTGTGTTGTCAATGGTGGTGAGTGAGAAAACATTTACTTCAGTTGAATTATGACCTATGGGTATCTACAAGGCACTATATATTCTTTATATATTTTTTTCTTTTTATCATCTATATTTTCTTTCTTAGAGCTGATTTTTCCCGAAAAGGAGAAAAGAAAAAAAAGTTTGCCATGCATGTTTCTAAGTCCTAGGAGAGGAGCACAAATGTGTTGCTGCTGTTATTGCTAGGTGCCACCAATGGGTTCCAGCCAATTGTGGCTCTACCCACTCCGGCACCATCCTCACAATTGCTCCTGGGCACAAGCCCATTCTTGCAGGCACTGTGCCAACCATCTCATCGAGGCCTTCCTCTTTTTCACCGCCCCCTCGCTTTACCCAGCATGGAGTCCTGCCCCAGGAACTGGTCTCTCCTGAGTTTGTGAGCAAAGCCTTGCCCTCCTTTCTTCTAGGGAGCCTTCTGGCTGTACTTCTTCCCCGATAGATTGGGCTGTCCTCTTAGCAGTTGATTATATTCTTAATAGTCTTCTCCAGCACCACAATGTAAAGGCATCAATTCTTTGTCAATCCTCCTTAATTAATGTACAACTTTCACATACATCTGAGACGATTGAAAATAACATAGCAATGGTCAGGTGCACTTTAGTCCTCAAAGTAACATCCTTGCTTTTCATCACTCTAAAGTGGTGAAAGCTGATTAATTAAAAACTAATCAAACTAATTCAACATGTCTTTTCAGCTGACTGCTGCTTCCATGAGCATTTATTGCGGAGACAGCCAGATGAAATCCTTGACACCTTCAACCTCTACTCCATTTATCATGATGGTACCTATTGGTCCAGTTGTGAGGAATTTGGTCTTGCTTGCATGGAGTTGCAATCTGTAATGAAGGTTTCAAACCTTGATCTTAATCAGCAAGTGCTTCAAGTCCTCCTCACTTTCAGCAAGCAAGGTGTATCATCTGCGTGTGGCAGAGGGTTAACAATACTTCTTCCTATCCTAATATGGAATTCTTCTTTATATAATCCAGTTTCTATGATTATTTTATCAGCAGATAGATTGAATAATTATGGTGAGAAGATACAACCTTTTCCCGAGATTAAATCCTGTAGTATTCCCTTGCTCTGTTTGCACAGTTGCCTCTGATCCATGTCAAGAGTATAAATATTTTCAAGTTACAAATAAAGCTAACAAACTGTAAATATGATATGATTAGATCATCTATTTTCACAAACAGCACATAATGAAAATTAAAACTATGAGTATATCCCTGAATTTTATATGACAATAAATCAATATAATTTAAGAAGCAATTCTTTTTAAACTTCTCTTTACACGGTGATGTTACAGAAAACTAATATAAAATAAAAATATGAAAAATTCAAACTCATATATGATTATATTGGAGACCATTTTTCCATTTTCCATAATGTCTTTCTTTGACTTCATTAACTTTGTCTGGTCTCCTCAGCCTCCAAGTTTAAAACATTTTTGTTGAACTTCTCCAGGGAGAATAATCTTCATTTCAGAGATCTTCCAGAACCCAGAACAGATAAGATGTTCCAGGTGGAAACTACAAAAATATTTGCCTTTCGACTCTATTCAAGATTTTACCTATAGAGACACTGATTGTATCTGATTCCTGAAACACAATGTCTAATTAGTGTGTAAAACAAATAGCTGTTATTCTTTTAAAGTAAACTTTGTTTATCTTGTTGTTATTGTTGAGAATATACATGGCAAAACATACATCGCTATATTTTGATATGAATACTTGGGAATTAATCTGAATTTTAAAAGTTCCTTCTTGGATTCTTAAATTATGTAGAAAACTCTTTATTAATTTTCCACTGGTAAAATTTTGCAAAAATTATATACACAAGCAATGGCTATGAGTGGAGTGGGTATGAAAGGAGGATAGCGGCGTGGAGAGCTCTTTTGTCAGGGCACTTCTACAGGAAAGTGGAGAGGAAACCATTCTTTCCCAAATATATGAATGGGCAGAGACGTGTGCATCAGAAATGCAGAGGCCAGCAGAATCAAGTGGCCTCCGAAAGCCTCCCCAAAGACTAAAAGCAGGAGAGACTCAGGAACCTGAAGTTTCTGGTCACAGGAAACATACATACGCGTACTTAGGCTGGGGACGCACAACAAATCACAGGTCAAGATCTTTGCCTCCGGAGCTGATTGGCATTGTCTTTCCTCATCCAATTTAACAGAATAGAACATTTGATCCCTTATTACAACTGATTTCATTTGTTGCTATAGATTGTGTACCTATATAAAATCTACTCCTTTAAAACTAATTTAGAAACAAAGGAGTGACATCTCATACCTTAAGAAAAGCACAAAGAAACAAGCAACCAAACCCTTTATATTCATTACTCTGTGGACTTAAGAATTTGTACTAGTAGCTAAAAAAAGGAGACAAAGTAAAACTGAATTGGAGCCTCTAGTGACATACAAGTTAAATTTAAGCATATAAAAGAAAATAAGAAATAGAAGATCATCTGATGTTTGTTCTCTCACAGATTCATGGCTTCAGATCTGCAATATTGTTGCCAGGCTTCACCATATATTTATAAATTACAAGGCATTGCGGCCAAGAATAGGATAATAAGAGAAATAGTGATACATATTCAGAATGCAATATAAAGTCTTCAGCTGAACCAATTGAAGGTTGAATTAAAAAACGATAGTTGATTAGGCAGTTTGGGGGTGAGGAGTGTAGACAGGTGGGTTATATGTTGAACTAGTTTGGCTAACATTTGGAGATTTGGAAAACATATACCTTCACCATCAGTATCAGTAAGAGGCTCACATTCTAATGCACAAAAGGATCAAAACTCACTTGGAAAAGAGAACATTTGTGTCTTTAATCTTATTTAGGAACTTATGAAAAGAGAGAATTTGTTGTAATGTTTTAGGTTGATATTTTTGTCTCTCTCATATCTACTTAGAACACAGATTGCAAATTAAATAGATGTTTAACTTGATGCTAAAATTACTTTCAATATTTAAAGGAGATATATATATATATATATATATATATCAGTTCACATGTAATTGAAGAGAAAGCATCACAGTGTGGCACATTGGATATATTTTTTAAAAGAAAACATTTTAAAATTTATGATATTTGTGGAATATTGGGACCATATTTTATTGTTATTGTTTTTCCCTAAAAATAAAATTAGTACAGATATTAAAATATGTATCTTTTCATATTTTATTATAATTAATAGAATGTCATAGGATTTGTTTGTATTTTAGTAACATATTTTCACATTAGTTACTTTATCTACATGATTTTTAATTTATTTTTGGAGCAGAGCCATAAAACTTTTGTTTAAGATTTTAAGGAAACAGTAACTGTCAAATTCATGTGTACACAAGTTGTGACTCAGATCCTACCAGATTTAGAATTACAAAGGTTATTATATATATATGGTTTTTAAAATTAAGAACCATAATTTAAACCTTTTTGCAACTCTCCTCTGAATGACTCTCATGGTTGTAACTTTCTGGAAGGAATTGAACCTTAATTGTAAATTGCCAGGATAATCCATTCTTAATATATCTATTCTAATTGTGTTTATTCATTTATAGTTATACTATCATGAGTTTCATGATTGAATATAAATCTTGAAAGTGAAGATGCAAAGCTCTTTTACATAATGAAATTTCCTATAAAGTAAAATGGACATCGCGAACAAGGTAAAATAAAATGCTTCAAAAAGAAGTATTTACCATCAAGCCACAAACCTGAGTAATTAAAAGTTGAGATTCCGAACAACAAACATCCTTAACACATTTTCAAAAGATACAAGGAATTAACTCTGAATACTTAAACCAGAATAAATGAAGATTGCAAATTCTTTCAGTTCTGCCAACAAGTTTTATGTTAAATACAAATTTAATCATGTAGTTGTATAGCTTAAAGTAATCCTAGTTGTTTATCATTTTATATAGGGGAAAATTGTGAGTCCACACTATTGTCTTCTCTAATGTCTTAGAACCATTTAGTGAAATCCTAATATGTAAAACTCAGGTGTCTTACTTCTGTCATGAGTTCTTTCATTGTACCAAGCAAACCAACACTCACTGCTATCAAGCAGATAACAATTCATAGTGACCCTCTAGGACAGGATGTAACTGCCCCGGGAGATTCTGGGTCTGTAACTCTCTATGGGAATAGAAAGTCCTGCTGATATCCAGGGAGCAGCTGATGGCTTCGGACGACTGATGTTGAGGTTAGCAGCCCAACAGGTATCCACTATCCCAGCAAGGCTCTTTCACCAAGTAAACGGGGCTACCAAATACTGTTTTAGGATAGTGTGTATCAGTAAAGGGAGTCATGGTGATGAAGTAGGTTAAACATTTGGTTGTTAACCACAATGAGGTTATTTCACACCAATCAGCTTCCCTGCAAAAAAGAAGATGGTGCTATTTGTTCTCATAAAGATTCAGTCTAGCAGATCCTTAGAAACAGGTCTACTGCGCTGGATGCGGTCACTATGAGCCAAGTTGATAGCAGTGGGTTCTGAAATGGTATAGGGAATAGTTTTATTGGAACACACACCTGATTTGGCCATTTTGTAGTTTTATGACCATTGCCAAATTCATGGTCTTTCTTAACTTTCTTTTTGTTTTCTGTAATATGGTGTTAATGTATAATTGGGTCATTATTGGTTGGAATTGATCTATTATTAACATAATTTGGTTTTGTTTATTTTTTTACTTAAGTGATGAAAATAAGAAGAAATAAAACTCGTTTTGTAATGAGTGAACAAAACGATTTATTTAGATGTTGTGACCAACAATTAAGTGCTACATAAAACTATTAATAATTATTATTTATCTTCTTTTAGATTTCCTCTGACATGCTAAAACTTATAATGTGAGCTGTTACAGTTAACTTCATTTCAATTGAATTTGGGTTGATTCTGACTCATAATCACTCCATGTAGGTCGATGTCAAGATTTGTTCAATAAGATTTTCAATGCCTGCTTTTTTGAAAAAATAGAGCGCCAGACCTTTCCTCCAGGTGTCTCTGGTTGAACTCTTACCATTTGATTAGCAGCTGGGAAAGTGAATGTTGACACCATCCTGGGACTCCTTTCCTCAATTGGAGGTGAGAAATTAATGAGTACACATTTTCAATGAAAATATTTCCATTCATGAGGAATTGGAATGGTCTGAAAAGTCCTGCTTTGTCCTATCATGTCACTTGAGTCAGAATCAACTCAATGGCAGTGAAGGTTTCTTTCTTCTTCTACTTTTTATATTGCCTAAATTAATGAGTCAGAAAGTGAGTCCACAATTATTATTCTGGAATTCAGGTTTCGCCATTTTTTGTAATAGTAACATGTTTCTCAAATATACAAATTCTATTTGTGCCAGGATATAACCTGATTATCTCACAAATATAATAGGTAAATTACTAAATCTTTTCTTTGGATATACTTTTTACTTCAGCTAGAATTCTCCTTAACCAAGTTTCCTATAGAGTTTATTTCCTACCGTTTGGTTCTATGCTGATTACACTGATCTTTCAATGGTCCCTCAGTGTCTTTAATGTTTTATAACTGCAATAAACCTGTAAGCTCCTTGAGTGGCTTGACATCCTGGTATGCTGAGTGATTTGTTGGAAATATGCTATTGATGCCTGGCATAAAATTTGAATGGGATTGCAAACTATATGTGGAGAATGTGAGAACCTACACTTTTCTGAGTATAATAGGACCTCTTATCCAGATGAAACTCAAGGTTTTCTAAATACTTATTTTCCTATTTTCGTTCTCCTCAGAAATTAATTGGAAAGATTTTGAAGCAATTTCTAACAAGGTTTACAGTGGCAGAATAGCACACTTTCTCCACACAAACTCGCAGTTCTTTTTGAAAAGAAAATTAAATAGGAATTAACACATATATCACTCTATAGTTCAAGGACATCAAGCCGGATGTTGTAGTTACATAATCTTCTGTCAACTTGTGAAGGGATGGAGTCTACTCTTTCATCAGGTCATAGTTTCAAAGCCTCATTAGGAGGGACAAAGAAGATCAATAGCTCACTGGAGGCCAGATACAGACATTTCCTGCAAGACATTACTGTTGACAAGCCACAAGGAGCGATGCTGTTTAGAGCCCTGGAGCTGGAGGAGCCACATGGAGACCCATGTCAGCACTGAGATGTTTCCACCACCACTGGATCCACAAGACTTTCCACCCACTGGCCTGTGATTTCACTGACTTTGGCATAATTGCATGGCTGTGTGAATATGAAGAGGAATTAATATACTAGTATTGACATATGGGATAATACCGATTTATGGACTTGTTCTGGACTGGACTGGGTTGTTTTTTTATGGTACAATTGCTCTTTGATATACAGTTCTCTCTTGCAATCATATGGTGTCTATGAATTTATTTCTCTGGTCAACCCAGACTAACACACGGGATTATACAATGGCCACCACAATCAGTTTCCAGACATTCTTTTCTTTCTGGTCTCCCTGACATCAGCTCCCTTTTATCGCCTCCCCCCAACCACAACTTTACCCCACCCCACTGCACTCCCAAAGCCTTATTATACTTTCTGTCCTTATAGGTTCATCAATCCTGGGTTTCATAAAATGAAAAACAGAAAAAAATTCTGACTCAACTTCAAGAGGATGCTCCAAGGACATAAAACCTCTGAGATAAACCCTAATATTAGCAAACAAAAATACAGAAAATGTTGAAAACCAGATCAGGTCCAGCATGCATCAGAGAAGGAACAATTGACAAGGTTTTAACTGTTCAAGTAGGTTGATCCATGGTTCGTTTCTGGTGCTACAGAAAGAGGCATTAACATTTTTTGAGGATTTGAAGATGTAGCATCACTATCAGTCTCCATTAGGGCTAAGAGCTGATCTTGAACTTTAGAAAATTATTTATTAAGATATGGAACACAAATATTCCTTTTTAGCAGCTGCAGAAAAAGTCATCCCAAGTGTCTCTAAGATGGCTTGGATTTCATATTTGCTGTGAAAGAAAGCACGTTGGAAGTACAGCCTCACTTCTTCTGACCCATCTGAAGCCCTTCAGGCAGCCAGCAGGTAGCCATCAATCATTAGTCTTGAATTTGAATGTGTACCAACACCTGAAATCCAATACAAAATTTGAGTACCCTGCAAAATTTCTGCTGATATAGTTGCTTCTAAACCACAGGTTTCTGGCTTTATGCTTTCTAAATTTGATTAACGGAAGAAATAAGATTTGTCCCATTAAAATGTATTTAATTTTTTGAAATTCTGAATTTACAAATTTATGTTTTCCCAAAAGTAACATTATAACTCAAGAGCTACTAACATAAAGTGTGCTGACCACTCCTTATCTCATTTCCTAGGCTAACATAATTTTTCATCCTTGTCATTTTTTCTTGATAAGATACTAAGCTAGGAAAACAGAAAATGTACCAGTAAACACGCTTTTCTCTTATGCCGATTTCACAAAAACAGTAGGGTTATTATTCCTCTTAAATTCCTGTATACTTTGAAGTCCCAAAGTTTCACACAGAAGATGAAGTGAATATTTGCTAAAGGAGTAAGTAATAAACACAAATTAATAGACACATTTTTCTTGGTTGAGACCATATTGGCTAAATATGCTTGACCTCTAGTAATTACACTGATGATAAGCAAGAAAATAATATTTTAATAGTCAGCCAGTGTGTTTATGAACTAAAGTCTTCCCTATTTCTTTAACGTCCAAAAACAATGTTTTATAAATTACTCTATATTTAGAGTTTCTCATTGCCTATTAGAAATGAATTCATTTATTCCAGTATAATATTACTCAGAAATGTACACACATTAAAAGTATATTACTCTCAGAATTTTCACATATATCTGCCCTGTGTTAGTCTGGGTAAACTAGAGAAACAAATTCACAAACACACATATGTATATAAGAATGAATTTTATATACAAGAGCAGTTGAATATTGAGAAAACATGCCAGCCCAGTCCAGATCAAATCCATAAGTCCGATATTAGCCCATATGCTTGACACCAGTATATAAAGTCCTCTTCAGACTCACAAAACACATGAAATGATGCCGAGAGTGGGTAGAACGTTTTTGGATCCAGTGGTGTTGTAAGCATCTTAATGCTGGCAGGGTCCCAGGAGGCTTCTCCAGCGTCCAGGGATGCATCAGGCTAAGTCCATGTGCCTTCTTCTCAGGGATGTCTTGCAGGGAGTCAGCAGAAAGAGAGTGTCTCTTGTCTCCAAGGAGGAAAGTCAGCATTTCCCAGCATTCTCACGAGAAGGCCATGTCCACACAGAGGGCTCATTGGCTCTCTCTGGATTCACCGGCTAGACTCCACCCTACACACCTAATACTCAAATTGCCACCAGATTGGTAACTACATGTCCCAAACAATATCTAGAATGTTACTCTCACAAAAGATGCCTTCTATGGCATTTCCTAGGTGCTATAGCTACATTAATATAAGAGTTAACAATATTCCTGATTTTGAACACCATGTACTAGTATTGATTCTATTGAAACTAAATGTAACCATATACTTTTAATAAATTTTTTCTTTGATTTAGTGTTTTGTTGATGGGACTCAATAGCGTGATCTCCTACAGCAGGGGCTGATTAGTTTACTCTGTTGCTGTTGTTGCCATGTGCTGACAAGTAGGTACTGAATCTTAGTAACTCTATGTTCCATGGAACAAAATACTGTCTAGTCCTGTATTGCCTTCTTCCCGTTTGAACCCATTGTTTAATACAATGAATCAACGCAATGTTGAATTCTGTGCTGTCTTCAATAATATTCTCTTCTTTTATATCTAGACTACATAGAATACACAGACAATATTCATGAGTAAAATGTTTATTAAGGAAGTTCACAGATTGCAATGCAAATGAGAAATATTCTGGATATAGTAATTCATCAGAACATGTTACAATAGTCATTCATGTCTGCTAATAAATCCCCCAAAGTGTGTACCACTCTAATATAAGTTTCAATCTGAAGAGAGTCCCCTCAAGCCCCGTGGGTCAGGGAAGTCAGCTGTCTTCATTAAGTGCCTTCCTTGAACCACTGCACTTAACTTCAGCTCAAAGGCAACTCCACTTTCAACGGAGTATCCACAGGAATCCCGCTTCAAGTACTCACTTGTCCTCACTCCATGGACTGGGAAGGTCGCCATTGTGTTTCATGCTCTGGCTCTCGTTCTCCTGCTGCTGCTTCTCTGATGTCATGGCTATCTTCTACATCCAGGAGGTTCACTACAGGGGGATGTTGAGGTGTAGAAGATGTGCTACACCCCTGACTCTTATTGGCCCTGAGATCCAGACCTCCTGCTCCTCAGAGGGCTCATTTTATACACAGCGGTATGCCATTTCAATGAACCTGTGCACAATCATTCACAGGTAAATCCTTTCAATATCTTTCACCACCCTATTACCAGACCCATGTAGGAAAACGTCTACTCTCAGGAGTTAGAGACTTTGGATAGAAGATTCACATTACATAATTGCTCCTGTGAGAGTCTTCCTCTTTTTAATTAATCCTGAACTTTAACAAGCATAATGTTGCTATTCAGAAACTTGTACATCCTAGAAGTATGTACAAAATATAGAGACAAAGTCTCACCATGGTCATTTTTAAAGAGAATTTTGGCTGTTCTTCTTCCATGACCAATTTCTTTGTTTTTCTGGAAGTTATTGGTATTCATATTATTTGTTGCTAACACAGTAATTCAATGTCTTCAATTCTTCTTTTTTCTTCCTTATTCAGATTTCAATACATATGAAGTGATTGAAAATATCATGCTTTGCATGCACCCCTAATATTCATAATGACACCTGTGCTTTCAATACTTGAAATATCTTTTGCACTATATTTTCCAATGCAACACGCTACTGGATTTTTTGTTGCATGCAGATACAAATAAAATGTAATCCTAGAGAGCTTGAAATTATCTCCATTTATTGTGATGCTGTTTATTGGTCCAGCTCTGAGGAGTTTAAAAAATATTGATCTGCAATGCATGTCAAATACTATAATCTTTAATTTACATCCGTAAATGCTTCAAACCCTCTTAACTTTTAATGAACAAGGATGTGTCATATATATATCACAGGCTGTTAATGAATCTGCTCTCAATCCGGATGCTGAATTTCTTATAGTACCAATTTTAGATGATTTGAACAACATACAAATTGCAAATCATATGCTGAAACCTTGACACATAATTCCTGATTTTCAAGCAGGCAATATCTGCTTGTGTAGACTTGAATGACTGCTTCTTGATCTATGTATTGGTTTTACATGAGGATAATTAAATGTTCTGGAATTTCCAGTTATGTCATGTTACCCATAGATTGTTATGATCCAACAGTTCAGTGAAGTTGCATAGCTAATAAAATGCAAGTGAACATTTTCTGGTACTATCTGCTTTAAACCAAGATCTTTCTGACATCAGCAATGGTATCCCCAATTAATTGTTCAAGGGTTTCTTCTGAATACAGCTTGAATTTCTGGAAGTTCCCTGTCAATAGGCTGCTTCAGCCAATTTTGAATTATCTTGATCAAAATTTTAATTGTATGAGATAAAATTATTTTATTCTATAATTTCTGAATTTTGTTTGTAACTTTGGGAGGAGTGCAAATACGAGTCTTTTGCAGTTACCTTCAAGGTTGCAATCTTCAAACTCTCTTGCCGTAGATGAAGGACAGCTTCCAGGACTGCATAACTTTGTTGAAACATTCCATCATTATTACGTCAGTTACTGGAGCATTATGTTTTACTGGTACCTGAAATGTGCCTCAAAATTCAACGCAACTGTTTTTACTCGGAGACTACTCCCTGAAAACGCCGAGCATAGACAAATTATTTTTGGTGCAATTGTGTAATGAAATGTGCAAAGGCTTAGAATTTGAAAATCAAGCAGTTAGAACATACACAGCATATCTTTACCTTTAAGAAACTCAAGCCTCAAGTTGGAATATTGAAGGATTCTGTGGACCACATATTGAATGATGGTAGAAGCATCCAAAGGAAATGGAAAGAATAAGCTGAGTCACTGCACCGAAAAGAACTAGCCCACACGGCACCATTGCAAGAGATACCAAATGAAGAAGGACACTAGTTCTCAATGAAGAAGCCCAAGCTGAACTGAGAGCACTACAAAAAGTTGGTGTTCCAGGAATTAATGAGCTACAAATAAAAATGTTTCAACACACTTACGCAGCACTGAAAGCACTTACTTTTCCATGCCAGGACATTGAAAGGTAGCTACTTGACCAACTTAACTAAAAGAGCCCCATGTTTGTATCATTCCAAAGGAAGGAGATACAACAAAATGGTCAAATTATAAAGGAGTGTCATTGATACAACATGTATGCAAAAACTTGCTAAAGGCCCACCAACATCAGTTGCAAAAAGCAATACCTTGATAGGGAGCTGTCAGAAGTTCAGACTAGTTTGAGAAGAGGACAAAGAATAAGGGATATTATTGCTGTCAGGATTGGCTGAAATTGTCAGATATTATTATTATTATTGCTAATGTCAGAATTGGTCAAAATTGGCTGAAAAAAGAGAATATCAGAAAGCTGTTTACTTGTGTTCTATTGACTATAGACAGGCTTTTGGTTTCATAGATAATAGAAAACTATGGATAACCTTAAGAAGAATTGGAATTCAAGAACATTTCATTGTGCTCAGGTGATACTTTTTTGTGGAAGAGGCAACTGTGAAACCAGAACAAGGGGCTACAGCATAACTTAAAATCAGGAAAGGTGTGTATCTAGGTTATATCCTCTCACCCTACTTATTCAATCAGTGTGCTGAGCAAATCATTAGAGAAAACGGATTATATCAAGGAGAAAATGGCATCAGGATTGGTGGAAGGCTTGTTAACAACATGAAATGTGCAGATGGCACATCCTTACTTGCTGAGATTGAGGAATATTTACAATACTTATTGATGAAATTCAAAGATGGCAGATTTCAGTATGGATTACAAATCAATGTAAAGAGCCAACGTCTTCATAAATGGAACAGCTGTTAACATCATGAGATTGAAGTTTTTATGAATTTTACCTTACTTGAATCCATAACTAAATCTCATGAAGCAGCTGTCTAGAGCTACAATCAAATGTTGCATTGGGGGAATCTTGTAGGCAAGACCTCTTTAGAATATTGAAAAGTGAAGAGATTCTTTTCATATTAAGGTGCACCTCAACCAAGCCATGGTATTTTCTATCTCCTTATATACATGTGAAAGTTGGACATTGACTTGGGAAGACTAAAGAAGAAACAAGGCATTTGAATTTTGGTGATGTGAGGGCAAAGAATATTGAAAGTACTTAAAGTACCAAAAGAGCCATCAATTCTGCCTTGGAAGTAAGAGTCCTTAGAGACAAGGATGAGGAGATTTCGAATTCATTTTGGAAATGTATGGAGAGACTAGTACTTGGAGAAGGACAGTACACTTGGCAAAGTAGAGGGGCAGTGAAATAAAGGACAGCTCCCAACAAGATGGATTGGCACAGTGGCAGTGACAGCGGTCTCCAGCATAGAGATAGCTGACTCCACGGTACCTAACAACGAACAGCGTATGAACTGCCAATAGGCCACTGAGACCCAAATAAAGTTGTACTACCTGTGGCTGAAGCTATTCTGGGCATGATGTTCTTGGTGCAGAAAATAAAATAGGCTAAAGGAGAATAGGACCCAGTGACCTTGCCTTTTCTCTATTCATTTGGACACCATAGCTCTTAACACAGTTTGCTTTCACATGGGAAAAATCCCAATATCGGTTCAGTGAGTTGCCTCCAAGTTATTGAAATGATCTGCCTTATTTGCGTACTATTTTTAGAAGAGACTAGAACTTGATGGATAACTGTAGCCTATTTATACATAATCTTGGTGATCTTATGTTAATATAAAACCAAGAAGAAGAGGCTAGGCCAGAATTTAAAGCGCTGATGGTTCACATGCCTACTGGAAGCTGGCTAGTAACCACCCCGCATCCAGTGACATACCCACACTCTGAAATTCTGGGGAATAACTTGGGCAAGAACCACCAGTGATATTATATAGGAAAAATAAGAATAAGTTGCTGCCACTGTCTATCCACAAATCTAAGAATGCTTGGTTTGGGTATTTGGAGTATGAATTTGAGAGGAAATATATCTCACTTCTAAGATTATTGCTGTCTCCCATCCGTAAGACAACTCAGAAGAAAACTGAGTTTGAATGTGAGTTCCAGCAACAGCAGGCTATGTCTGAGTTACTGAAAGCAGTCTCACTCTTCTTGCCTTTTGGATTTTATAATCCACAGTCAGACGTGATTTTGGAAGTTTCTATCATTGGAGTTTATGGCGAACTTTCCAGATTCTGCAACATGATAAACACTATTTGAAAGCTAATATCTCATCTGCTATTGGGCATTTAGAGAGGGCGCTTCAATGACAAAAGAAGATGAAATAATCCCAAAGCTTAAGATACACTTGAAGTCTTAGAGGACATTGGAGAAACCCTCTAATGTGTAAGGCAGTATCCAAAATAGTTCCATGACGAAATGGAAATGGTTAACACAGGAACAAGCTACTGAGAGAGTACAGGGAGACACCCACTGCGTCCAGAAACAGGTAGCATCCCCCCCCCATTTTATAGGTGTTACCCCGGAACCAGCTAGGAAGCTGCCAGAGCCCCTTGTCCTATGGACAGTACCCTTTGAACCATGGAAGGCTGTTTAGTTCACACATAGCAGTTCCAGGACATACGGACATTACTTAATGACGCTTCTACATTACGACCAGGCAGTGCTAATAAACTGATTGAAAAGATAAGAATAGTTCATCTCAGTGGACCGAACTGCATGCAGTCTTCCTAGCCAAAATGGGAGAATTGGACAATAGTGACAACCCGTATGTTTAATTTTTTACTGATCTGTGGAAATCAGCCAATGGCCTGGCCATATGGTGAGGAAATAGGCAACAGAAAAGTGGATTATTAATAGTACAATTGTGTATGCCAAGGACCTGTAGAAAGTGCTTTGGGAATTTAAAGCGCACTTCAGGGTAGGAAATGCCAATGTTCATTGGAAGAACCCCCTTGGATTGGAAGGAAATTTGAAACCTATTGGCACCGTCCTTTGGGGTGCTAAATTGGGACCAGGAAATGAGCAAACACGGGAATTAGGCAGTCATGCAGACATGGCAGCAGAGCAGAAACAGGCAGAATAGAGGCACAACACGCTTGCATCTTCTGAAGAAGAACATTCCAACGGAGTCTGCTTTGTCAGCCAGAACTCTAGAGGCAGCAGATGTCCATAGAACAGATTCTTCAGAGGTGGTGTGTGTGAGTGCGTGTGTGTGTGCGTGCGTGCGTGCGTGTGTGTGTGCGTGTGTGTGTCGGGATGAGAATTCCTGATATGTATGTTATATTGGATTAATAACATCAGTGGTAACTCAAAACAAAACAAAACAAAAAAAAAAAACAAACAAGCTCACAGTCATCAAGTTGATGCCGACTCATAGTGCGCGTATAGGACAGGGACGGTGTGTAGGACAGGGTAGAATTGGCCCTGTGAGTTTCTGAGACTGTAACTGTTAATGGGAGTAGAACGTCTCATCTCTTGCAGAGCCGCTGGTGGTTTCAAACTCCTGAACTTAGTGACCGCAGCCCAAAGGTTAATGACTCTTAGGTGGCTTCAGTGGGACATCACCAGAATGCACACTTACTCTGGGCAAAGTTTTGAAGATTGTGGAAGAGTTGAAGATGCCAAAATAACATTAGAGGATTATAACAAAAGCTACTGTACCAATTTGGGAAACCGAAGTTATATTTCCTCAGACAATGGAACGCAATTTACATTCTACCCACTACAGCAATGGACCACAAAACATCGTATTAGATGAACATTCATATTGCATACACACTCAGAGTAATGGTTTGACAAAGAATTTGAAGTAATCATTGAAATGTTAAAATGGGGGAAATGAGCAGCAGATATTAAGGGCTCAAGTAGAAGGCAAATGTTTTGAGAATGGAGATGGCAACAAATGTACATATGTTCTTGACCCAATGAATGGATGTATGGATTGTGATAAGAATTGTACGAGTCCCCAATAAAATGATTAAAAAAACAGCATCCTCATCAAAAGAGAAAAAATGGGGGAAATAAAATTAGGAAGTAGTGGCACACATGCTTGCATGTGTGTGATCGTACTGCACACAAGGAGGGGAGCAAAGGGAGGCATCCCACTAGACAATTCTACAACTTGTGTCAAGGCCACTTTAGTCCTCCAAGCGACACCCTTGCATTTCAGCACTTCAAAGGAGTCTTGGACTCTGAATTTTTCCAAGGTGATACATCAGTTTATCACTTGCCTGTTTTCTTTCATGAGTACTGATTATGCATCCCCAAATTATAAAATCCTTGGCAATTTCACCTTTTCTCCATTCATCTGTTATCTATGGTCTAGTTGTGAAGACTTGGGTTTTCTTTACATTGAGATGGGATTCTTATTGAAGGTTTCGGTCTTTTATCTTCATCAGCACGAGCTTCACGTCCTACTCACTGTTAAGTAGGCAAGTTTGTGTCACCAGCAGGTTTCAAACAGTTACTAACCCTTCCTCCTATCTTGAGGCCACATCCTTCCTCATATAGTCGAGCTTTTCAGATTCTTTGCTCAGCACACAAATATGATTAAAGTATAGAAGCTTGATACACACCTTTCATGTCTTACACCTTGCAGAATTTCCTGCTTCTGTTTGATTTCAATTTGGTTTATGTACATATTAGGCATGAGAACAATGAAGTGTTTTGGTACTCTCATTCAGCTCACTATTGCCCATCATTTGTTATTATCTACAGAGTTGAATGCTCTTGAATAGCCAATAAAATACAAGCAAACAACTTTGTGGTATTCTCTGCTTTAAGCTAAGTCCCAGCTCTTCTGAAATCAAGGTGGATCTACAGCAACTCACTGTAGACGTACTACTGCTACCTTTGCTGAATGATCTTCAACAAAACTTTATTTGTATGTAATATTGTTCTATAATTTCCACATTTTGTGAGATCACCTTTCTTTGGGATGGGAGAAAATATGGATTTCCTTCCAGTCACTGACCAGAGAGTTCTCTTTCAAATTGCATGGTATTGATAGTAAGTAAGGGCTTGCAGTGCTTCATGAGCTTGGAACATTTTAATGGGAATTTTATCAGTTCCTAAAGTCTTAATTTGGCTATTGCCTTGAGTGCCGCTTAGACTTCTTCCTTCACTGTCTCTTCTTGGTCTTATACTACCTATTGAAATGGCTGAATGTAAACTCCTTTTTTTGTACAGTGACTCAGTATTCCTTCCAGCTTCCTTTGGTGTTTCATGCATCATTCTATATTTTGCGCATAGAACACACTCATGCCCATATTGCAATTCAATGCTTGAATGCTCCAGATCTTACAGCTTAATATACTGTGCATGTTCTTCCTTTTTCTTTTTCTAACTCCTGGGCCTTCCACATTTTATTATATACTTACTAACTTTCCAACCTGCCCTCTCAATTTTTTGTTCAGTCTCTTAACTTATCCTTTCTTTCATTTTCTTTAGCTATGATCAATGATCAAAAGCATTTTTCCTAGTCTGTTTTGACATTCACTTGGTTCTTTTCTGTCTTTTTCTGGCCTGAATTTTCTTCATGGATGATAGTCTATGTATTCTCCCATAAGTCACCATGTCTTCTGTCCATAGTGTTCAATGTGCCAAATCTGTTCTTAAGATGTGCTTAAAATTTGGGTGACATATTGTCAAGATCATATTTTGGTTCTGTAAACTTTTAAAAATTTATTTCAACATCAACCTGCACTTACATATGAGCAATTGATGGTCTGTTCTACACTGACATCTTGTTAGAGCTGCTAATATTGAGATCTCCCAGGGTTTCCCAAAAGATGTGCTTAGTTTTATTCCTGCACATTTCATCTGGTGAGGTCCATTTGAGCAGTATGTATTTGTGTTGTTTTTAAAAAAAGTATTTACAATGAAGAATCCTTAGTCTTGCAATATTATGTCATGCAACCTTCAGCTTTATTTCTATAATCAAGGACATATTTCCCAACTACTTTTCTTCCTCTTTGTTTTCAACTTTTGCATTTTAATAACGAATACTTATCAATGCATCTTGATCAAGTTCAGACCGATGAAGTTAATAGAATTCATTAATTTCTTTATCATTATCTTTAGTTGTTTGTTCATAAATTTGTATAATATTTCAATTTCCTAATTGAGGTTTATATATTATCCTATCTAAAATTGTGTTGTACTTCCTGATAACTCTTGAATTATTCCTTATGTTGATGAATATGATGTCATTCTTAATTTGTCATTCCTAGCATAGTAAATCATGTTATTTTCTGTATCAAAATGGCTAGTTCCAGTCCATTTCAGCTCCTAAATGCCTGAGATATGAATCTTTATCTATTCCTTTTTATTTATGATGACTTCTGATTTTCTTATATTCATACATATAACAATACACATTCTGATTATTAATGGATATATTCATTATTCAATGAAGGAGAATCTACCATTTGCTTATACTTCCAGAGTAAGTTATGGCAAGAGAAAATTCTTCTCTCAATTAACTTTGATTAGGGGACAGATATGTTGAAGAAGAGACATGCTTTGACCAATCCTTTAGGATTGATATTGATTGCCACACTGGACAGAATATAATGACTATATTGAATTAGAAAAATGATGGGAAAGAGGAAGGTAACTCTTCAAGTAGAAGTTAGCATTTCTAGCCATTGGCTAGGAAAGCAAATGTGTGGCCTGAAATTTAATATGGCCCCTCAAATAATTCTTCATTTTGTGATACATTTTGAATTCTACCCTGTGCTCTATGGTTCTAGTTCCATTTTGGAATGAATTACATGTTATGCTAATGAAGTAGGATCTATTTTGAGTCCTCATTATATCAGAGGGTGTAACAAATCACCATCTTATGCTTTTTCAAATTAAGGGTCATCTTTGATAGTTGTGTTAAAACTAGGACCTAACTTCTGATTGAAAACTGTCATCTTAATAAGCACACTGTCAACTCCATGATTAATTGAGAAAAGCAGGAACCTGGGTTCACAGAACTGGAGGAGAGCCTCGACTTGGCCCACCGAAGGTGTGCAGAGCAATCAAAGTGTTTTCTACTTTACCTTTCTTATTTCAGAAGCCCAAAATTACACCTATGACTGCCCACTTCCTAATTAAGCATGCCCCAAACACTTGTGCTTAATTACTGATGACACATACCAATGAGTTGCCAATTTCAACCCTGTGAAGACCAGTGGGCCAGCATTCAGGTGGTCCTCTTAGTCTGTGCTGAGTACTTGTAAAAAGTTTAGTCACTTGCTCTGTATCCTGCATCTGACTTGCCTCCATCTCACCTCTAATTCTTCAGAGTTGAGCAGGCAGCCTATCACTTACAATGATTTCCCAGCTGTCGCAGTCTTGTGAGCCAATTTGGTATGAGTGTCCCCCACATGGACATCAACTTTTGTTTGGGGACCTGCAAACCTTGCTAGCAATATGAGTCATTTCCTTGAGAGTTTGTGGGTCGGTGAGTCTGTAGTGAATTGTTGAACCCTGGGCAAAAAAAAAGGGGAAAGAACCAAATCAAAATCACCCTTGCTGCCACTGAAATGATTCTGGATCAGCGAAAGGGTAGAACTTACCCTGTGGTTTTCCAAGAATGTAACATTTTGCGGGACGAGATGTCAAATCTTTCTCCCCAAAAGAGGGGTAGAATGGTGATTGATTTCAGAGATAATAGAATGATATACTATTTTTTAAAGGTATATATTTGGGATAGCTTTAAGCTCTACCTTATTAGAGCAGTCGTACTCAATTCTGATAAGTGTTTCAATATTCTGCAGTATATTTTTGTTTCACTGTTAATGTATTATATCCTACTTCAACTATTGTATGTTGCTATAAACCTTGTACATATCTTTTGACATTGATGCATACTTTCATTTTGGGTTAAAACTTTTTATTATCCAATGTCTTTTGGTTTCTTAAGTATTTTTCAAGTTGTAATAGCTTTCTATGCACCAATCTAGTGTTCTAATTGACTTATCTCTTATTGCCTTCTGTCTTCTACTGTTCTAATTTCCAATTAAACCAAACTTTAAGTTTCTTAGTTTTAAGCACAAAATTAGTTTTGTAATTTCCATGTAGTTATGTTTTAAAATAGGCAACTCTGATTTTAAATGTTTACCTTTTTCATTCCTTAAAAGTATATATTAATCAGTTATTTTAAAGTTCATGTGTATGATTTGTCATGCCTGATGACTTTAGGATTTTTCCTACTGTTTTCCTTTTCTCTGTTTTGTTTTCTCATTTTGCGGTTTACTTGATATATCTGTGCTATGAATTAAACCCCTGAAAAGGTGTATTGAAGCCCTGACTCCTGTACCTTAGAATGTGTACCTTGTTTGGGGAAACCAAGATTTCCCTCCATTATCAGCTCTATTTAATGAGGTTAAATCCAATAAAAGTTGTCCTAATCATAATTCCATCTAAGTAAAGCCTCCTAAAAAGGGAAATCAGGAGCAGGGTCTAACAGGGAGAAGACAGCATGTGAAGATACATCTACAAGCTGCAAATGAACACCTAGTTTTACTACCATCCACCACAAATTAGGAAACAGACATGAAACAGTTCTCTCAAAGCCTTTCAGGAAAATCTATTATTGCAGTTAAGTGTCACGGAGACAGCTTCCACCCATAGTGACCTTAAGCAGAGCACAACAAACTACTGCCCTGCCCTGCGCAAGCCTCACAATTGTTCCTAAGCCTGTGCCCATTGTTACAGCTACGGAGTCAATCCATCTACGTGAGGGTCTTCCTCTTGTCCACTGCCTCTCTATTTTATTAAACAGGTTGTTCTCCAGGGACTGGTCTCTCCAGGTAACATTTCCAAAACATGTAAGGCAAAGTCTCACCCCTTGCCTCTCTGGAGCACTTTGGCTGTACTTCTTCCAAGACAGATCCCTTTGTCCTTTGAATCGGCCACATACTTTCAGTAGTCTCCTTTAGCACACTTCAATATTCCTTATTGAATGTCCAAATTTCACAGACATATGAAGCACTTCAAAAATACCATAACTAGAGTCAGATGCACTTTATCCTCAAAAATAACATCCTTGATTTTCAATCACCATTATGATTTGGACGTTTTTGTTTCTAAATCATTTATTGGGGGATCATACATCTCTTATCACAATACATACATACATCCATTGTATGTCAAGCACATTTGTAAATGCATGGTCCTCATGATTCTCAAAAAATTTGCTCTCCACTTAAGCCATTGGTATCAGCTCCTCATTTTCCTCCTCCCTCCCCACTCCCTCATGGACCCTTAATAATTTATAAATTATTATTATTTTGTCATATCTTATACTGTCTGACGTCTTCCTCCCTTCACCCACTTTTCTGTTGTCCATCCCCAAGGGAGGAAATTATATGTAGATCCTTATAATTAGTTCCCCCTTTTTACCCCACCCTTCCTCCACCCTCCGGTAACCCCACTCTCACCGCTGGCCCTGAAGGGATCATCTGTCCTATATTCCCTGTGTTTCCATTTCCTATCTGTACCAGTGGTATAGCCAGATTTGTAAGGTAGAATTGGGATGATTATAGTGGGGAGGGGAGGAAGCATTTAAGAATTAAAGGAAAGTTGTATGTTTCATCGTTGCTACACTACACCCTGACTGGCTCGTCTCCTCCCTGCAACCCTTCTGAAAGGGGATGTTCCATTACCTACAAATGGGCTTTGGGTCCCCACTCTGCATTCCCCCTCATTTACAATGATATGATTTTTTTGTTCTTTGAGACCTGATCCCTTTGACACCTCGTGGTCACACAGGCTGGTGTGCTTCTTCCATGTGGGCTTTGTTGCTTCTGAGCTAGATGGCATCTTTTTTACCTTTAAGCCTTTAAGACCCCAGACACTATATCTTTTGATAGCCGGTCCCCATCAGCTTTCTACACCACATTTGCTTATGCACACATCTGTCTTCAGCGATCGTATCAGGAAGGTGGGCACACAGTGATATGATTTCATAGTGGTTATGCATTTGTCTGTGATCCACAATGTCAGCAGTTTGAAACCACCAGCACCTCGTGGAAGAAAAGCATGTCTTTCTATTCCTGTAAAGAGTTACCATCTCAGAAACACACAGGAGCAGCTCTACTCTGTCCTATAAGGTCGCTTATCTGTCAGATTGATTCTATATTCTACGGCCATGCCACCCTGAATGGGCCCTATCTCTTCTGATTTGGACATTTAATCTCCATAACTGTTAGAAAATAAATGTCTGCATTCTACATACACTTACTCTACAATATTGTAATGACCCCAAGCAAGTGCCGATTCATGCTGATTCTGCAGCATAGTGACCCTTGTGGGGTTTCTGAAACTGTAGTCTTTACAGCAGATAACATGATCTTTCTCCAGCAGGGTAGCTGGTGGCTTTGACCTGCCAAATGTGTGCTCAGCAGCTCATTCCTGATTCTAATGATCACAACAAGGTTTAAGAAAAGCTGCGTGATGCTTGTCATCAGAGAAAATTTGCAGTTGCTTTCAGAGCTATAGGTAGTGGAAAAGTAAATTAATTTATTCTGGGATCAAGCTCTGCAAAGTTGTATTAAAGTCATCTGCGAGGGCAGATAAATGTTCAAGTCGCTCTAACTCCTTAGTTACAATATTTCCTGAAAGTTTGTCATGTTTCCAAGGTCACTTTGGCTTGGAAGAATAGGAATTCTAATTTTAATTCCCAGTACCATGAAACTTCCAAAACTATCATTTTGAATCAGCATTCTGCCAACTTTTTTTTTAAACACACAGCTGCTATTAAATCAGAAAGTAGCTAAATGTGGGAGACAACACCTCAATTGTGAACACCCTAATGCATTTCCTCCTCCCCTCCCCCCACCAGGGATTGTTTTAATAGAACTAAATTTTTAATAGGTTTAACAGAACTAAACTTCAAGAAAATTCTCCAATCTCATAGGATTGCAGAAGCCTCAGTTCACGTTCGATTTTTTCCAACAGCCATAATTTCTCTGCTGTTGAGGAAAAGAAATTGGGATAAGCATTGTGGGGAAATTGTGCCTCAAATTATGTCATATTCATTTTGATAAGCTTTTTATTTTTCTAAGAAATTTGACCTCTTACATTCTAATTTTGTTGGCAGTTGTTTTCTAGTTCTTCTTGGTTACAACCTGTTTTTCTCTGATGAATGCATTTCAATTACATTAATGTGTATTCTAAAATACTAAATTAATAAATATGATCATATAAGAATATGAATCAGTCAATACATCAAAGATAGGCCTAAATTTACACGTAGAATGGTTTTACATTCAAAAGTAGATTAAGAACTTATAGTTATAGAATATTCAAACAGTTTACTTTTGTTTCTTTTCTCTAAGACTTATAAGTATATTTATTTTGGTCTAGAATTATCCAATCATGTTGTTTGTGATTAAAATATAATAAAAATGTTTATTTTCTCTTAATTTTTATTTTCCCCCAAATAAAAGTTTTATAGTTGTAATTTATTATATTTTCAGAAAAATCTATTGATTTTGGAAAATAAATTCTTCTTGTGACATTTGTTTAATTTTTCAAGTCACTAGAATTTTTTAGGAATTAATTACAAATTAATTTGTATAATATATATCAAACACACAACTTTCCTCTAATTCTTTGGTGTCCTTCCTTCCCCTCACGATCGTGACCTCAGTTCTCCCTTAAAATCAGATTAGACCAGAACATGCACACTGCTAGAGACAAGAGCCAGCAACACAAGAATTCCAAGATAGCTAAACCTCCCAGGGCCAACAAGGAGAGTAAAGATACCAGGAGGATTAGGGGAGGTTGGTGGGAAGAGGGGGAATTAATCACAAAAATCAACATATAACCTCCTCTCAAGGGGATGAAGAATGAAAAAGTGGTTGAGTGGCAACAGAGGATGATATACGATATGAAAATAATAATCTATAACTTATCAAGGGCTCATGAGGGAGGGTGATGGGGGACAGAGAGGGTAGAAATGGGGAGCTGATATCAGGGGCTCAAATGGGAAGAGAATGCTTTGAAAATGATGATGGCGGCATATGTGCAAATGTGTTTGACACACTGGATGAATGTATGGATTGCGATGAGATGTTAGGGCCCCCAATAAACAGCCTCTCCTCTATCTATCTATCTATCTATCTATCTATCTATCTATCTATCTATCTATCTATATCCTTATGGGGAAATGACTGTGACTATAAGTTTGTTTCCACAGGTGTAGATGAAAAGCTATACTCACAACACTCTAGACTCTAGTAAAGTGAAATAAAATAAATTTTAAACCTTCCAAGAGTCTTTTGGGAACCAAGGGTAAATGTGACAGAATTAAGGGAAATAGAAATAATACAGTTAATCCTTATCACACATTTATTATTAAAAGCATCTGTGCACTTTAACTGAGCAAGAAAATGGGAAACATATATCCACCTTTCATTTCAATGCCCTTATACCTTGGGGTAAGTTCAAGATAGGAACTGTAAATGCGATTTCCTTATCTAGTTAAAATCTCTGTGTTTTCTGATCATATGAACAGCTCATCTCAGTGAGCATCATTTCAATTGGTTAAAAATAATCTGTTCCTGAATTAATCAGAATAAGCTTTGGTAATGCCTTCTATGTTCTCAGGGAAAAGTAGTGTTTGCCCCAAGGGTAAAAGACTTAGTAAAATATAGTGTAATAGCTCTAAAATTATAGCATTCTGAGTAATTTTAAGAGTAACTTTTTCCCATTAATTATATTTGCAAAATTTAGATTCAACTCCTACACATGTACGTTGTAAAGCAGTTTCATTGGCATATAATTCACATATAATAATATTAATTAGTTCCATCATATTTTTTAAAGTACACTCATCGCAACAATCAACTTTTCTTTGCTATACTCATTATTATTAGCTTTCTATGTATCCCCAACCTCCCCTGGCATGCACCCAAAGAAATATTAATCTGGTTAGTGCCTCTATAGATATACACATCCTGAATTTCATATGCAGACAAACCTACAAAACCAAAAGAAATACAAATAACAAAATCAACCAGAAAACCTCAACAGAAAAAAAATAATAACATTAAAAAAATTTTTGAAGGGCTCAAAAGGAAGATCAAATAATAAGGTGTTAAATTTTAATCTAAAGGCACCGCAATAATCCACTTTCCAATGCACCCTGTATGGTCGCAAAATTATTCACATCCTTAGTCTATACAGCCAGAGGGGATTCACCAGAGGTTTAATTCACATGTATTCCCCATTCACTTTTTTTAAATGCAATAACATTAACATGTATCAAAATTGGGATCAATGAAAAATATGAAATGTTAAACCTCAGTAAATTTACCATAGTCAAATTTACAGTGTTCTCTGTCTGATAACAAGGGTATTCATATCCCTCTACCATGATCAAAGGGGATTTACCAGCGGGTTAATCCATACGAGGGCTCTGTTAATGGATTTTAAAATCCTTGGATTTTAAAACTCCAAGGATGGAATCGTGTCAGAACTTATATTGAGAACATCAGGTTTAAAGAACGCTACGGACAATATTGGAGGCAAACGTACTTTTAAAAGGAAGCTTAACAAGGCAGAGATCAGAGAAGTGGAACTGATAGAAACAGTAGTGTCAGAAAAATTATGTTAGAGCAATAATGCTAGTCATATGTAGCAAAAGAAATATAATCATTTACCTGATCTAATCCACCTTCACATCCCCAATATAGAGAATCCTCATATATGAATATTAATGGCTCTGTTTCATTAAGAAATATACATTTCTGTGTTTATTTTTGTCTAACAAAGCATCTGCTTCCCATGAGCATCAACTAAATAGACAACAAACACTTTTTAAGAGTTGAAAAGAAAAAAAGATGTGATTTTAAAAAGCAAATAAAATCACTTAATTTAAGAAAACTAACAATTTAGTTCTTGACCTGCCTACTAGGAATTCAGAAATGCTATTAATTTTATTAAATCTAAACCCAATAGATGACTTTCCAGTTAAGTGCTTTGTTTACGGGGACTGATAACATCTATGTTGGTGAAAATACAGCATGACTGGCCGACAGGCAGTATGGGTTGTTTACCTGCCCGCCACCAGTTGAGATGATGCCACCTTGTCAGAACACTATAAGAAAGAGCAGAATGGTTCACCAGAGTCTGGAATCTGAAGTTTCATGGGAACAGACAGCAGACAGCCTCCTTTTCCCTGACTGGTTGGTGTGTTTGACTAAACATACATACATACATACATACATACACATATATGTGTGTATATGTGTATATGTATATATACACACACACATAAACACATCTACATACATACATCTTGGAACTAAATAAACCACTGAACCTTTATATATTAAAAAATAAATTAATCCTAACAAAACCTAAGTAGTCTCAATGCATAAACTAATTTTCATTATTTGTATTTGTTATCAAACAGTGAATACTAATCAGTCTTTGAATTCACAATTTGACAGTCTTTGACAATTTATATGGATTAATTCTCAATGGCTTTTGCTCACATTAATCATTCACAGATAAGAATTCATTGTAATTTCTAATATGAAATATTAAAAGATTTTGAAAATTTAATGCTGGATGTACAGGGGAGCTTTTATTTAACACATGACTAAAGTTATTTCTTTTGAACATAAAGTGGATCTGTGGTTCGTATTGGATATCACATCAAACAATGCTATTGAAGGGGAAAGGCTACACATGAAATCAGGCTTATGCTTTGGTTGCAAGAGATTAAGTTGGGTAAATCAGAAAGTGGTGATGACAAAGCCCTAATCATATTTAGCATGTTTTTTTTCTATAAAATTTTTTTTCTATAAAAATATGACAAAAAGTTAGCCTTGTTTAAATATGAGTAGTTGTTAAAAGGGATGGTCTTTTCTTTATTTTACATGTTTGTGTCTCTTTCATATGAGCAGTTACAAGGATTATTTTTATTTCTTTCTATAAAATTTGTATTTAATTTTTCTTACATTTTCTTTACTAAAATATAATCCTTGGTACAGAAAAAGAAAACCCATACCTTATTCCATCTTACATTGCTCCTGTGTTAATGGAGAACCTTCCTAAATAGCGCGCCTCTAGCAGTGCGATAGGTGGCCGGCGGCAGATATATCTCGCCTCCTCTGGCTCTCCAATTGCCATGAGACTAGGGGGAGGCAAGCCTTCACCCTCTCTCCTTCTTTACCTTATTCTGACACCAACCACTCCTCCCATGGCATTCTACTTCGATGCTGGCCTTGATCATTTTTTACAATGGTAACAGAACTCACAGGCAGTACTCACAATTAAGGGGCTTTATTAGGGAAAATACTAGTTGACCACGAGTGAGAATCAGCAAACAATAAGGATACAGCTATTGCTCCCTTCAGTCAGCAACCAAGTCTCTTTCTGGTACTCAGTCCCTCAACCACACGATAGTCAAGTCTTTCTCTGACCCTCAGTTTCTCAGGCACAAGATCCTTTGGCTGTTGTCTAAATTGGGTAGGAAACCAGCTTGCCTGTCCCTCTGTCTCACAGTTCCATACTCTCGGGTCAGATGAGAAAAAGGTATCTGACAGCTTCAGCTCTTTCCCTCTGACCCACTGTGTAAGTAAGTCTCCAGTGGATCTGCTCTGGGGGTCTTTGTCATTTAAAAGAGTGATAATGGACATGCGATTCTAAGTGATTCTGAGTTTCTCTCTGCTGCTGCTTCAAGGAGTGCTCGTTTTATAACCTGGGTGATGGTACCTAAAACCGAACAACACTCTGTATTTGTGTTCCAGATGCACTATTTGCATAGTCCCCCATAATCACTTGGTGGGTAGGATGATGTTAGGTGTCTTGTGTTGTTAGGTGCTGTCCACTTGGTTTCAACTCAGACTTGAACCTGTGGACAACACAATCGTGCCGGCTCCTGCACCAGCCTCACGGTGCTCTTCTGGCGGAGCCCATTGTGCACTACTGCCATTACATATCGTGTTTTCCCTTGTGCATCTACTTCATCACCAAGATGGGCATAGTGAAGGACTGGCCGCTCCTAACATGCTCAACTTATGTGATATTAAGCCTCAGAGAAGTCTTTACTTCTAAGAAGCATTCTGGCTCTATTTCTTCCAACCCATATATGTTTGTTCTGTAAGAAGTCCGTGCTACTTTCAATAATCTTCACCAGCCCCATAAATCAAATGCATCGGTTCTTATTCAGTCTTCCTTATTCAATGTCCACTTTTCACAAG
Source organism: Tenrec ecaudatus (assembly GCF_050624435.1). Lineage (NCBI taxonomy): Eukaryota > Metazoa > Chordata > Mammalia > Afrosoricida > Tenrecidae > Tenrec > Tenrec ecaudatus. The sequence goes on from NC_134531.1 coordinate 124,191,061, forward strand.
CATATGAGGAGATGAGAATACGGTCACTTGGGTCAGGCACACCTCAGCTTTCAAAGTCCCATCCTTGCTTTCCAACACTTTAAAGAAGTTTTGTGTAGTAGATTTACCCAATCCAATGCAGTGTTTAATCTTTAGACTGCTGCTTCCATGAGCATTGATGGTTTATTCTAGCAAGACAAAATCTTTGGCCACATCAATCTTTTCTCCATTTATCATAATGTTCACTATTGGTCCAGTTGTGATGATTTTGTTTTCTTTACACTGAGTTGTCATTCACACTGGAGGGCCGGAATCTTTTATCTCCATCAGCAAGTGCTTCAAGTCTTCCTCGCCTTTAGTAACCAAGGGTATGACATTTGACTATTTCAGGTTGTTTAGAAGCCTTCCTCCAATCCCTATGCTACCTTCTTCTTCATATAATCTAACTTCTCTCATGTGGCCAGAATTCAGGTTGTATGTGAGAGGATAAAATCTGTTCTGTGATTTTAAAACATGCAGCTTTCCCTTGTTCTGTTCAAACAACTGCCTCTTGGTCCATGTACTGTTTCCCCGTGAGCACCATGAAATGTTCTGCAATTCCTATTTTTCTCAACGGTATTCATAGTTTGTTATGATCCATATTGCTTGATGCCTTTGAAAGTCTAAGAAAAGACAAGTAAACAGCTTTCTGTGTTCTCTCCTTTCAGCCAAGATTCACTTGGACTCAACAATAGTAACCCTTGTTCCACATCCTCTTCTGAATTTAGCCTGAACCTCTGACAAATCTCCATTAATGTACTGCTGCAATCATTGCTGGATGATCTGCAATACAATTTTACTTGCATATCATAGTAATAACATTGTTCTATAAATTATGCATTTGTTGGGCCACCTTACTTTGGAATGAGAACAAATATGGATTTCTTCCAGTTAGTTGGCCAAGTAACTATTTTCCAAGTTTCTTGGCAGAGAATGCTAAGTGCTTCCATTGCTTCATTAACTTATTGAAAAGTTTTCATTTTTATGATATTTTAATAAAGTTTTCTGTCTCCAGAAATGTTTGCATCAATGATTTTTGTATCTGCTTGCCAACTATGATGTTACTAATTTTACTCCAAAAGTCACTTTAAAAGTAGGAGTGATTATGTCCAAATTCAATGCACAGGCCAATTGTTACACAAAACTCTCATTTACTATCCAATTGGTTATATATGTATAGTCTAGATTATTTTTAATACATAAAATAAAACTTTTAATGAAACATTTAATGAAATATTTTCATGATCTTATAACTCTTGTTACAATCCATATATCAACTGCATCAAGCATTTTTGTACATACACTGCCCTTATTCTTTTCTAGATATTTGCTTTCTATTGAGACCTTGGTATCAGCTCCTCCCCCCCATTGTCTCTTGATAGATTAAAATTATTATAATTTTCATATCTCACACAAACTGCTGTCTCCCTTCCCCCAAGGTTTCTGTTGTTCTTCCCCCTGGAGAGGGGTGCATGGTCCTGTGCCGATCATGACAATCAGTTCCCCCTATATCCCTTCTTCTCCCCTCCTTCCCACTACCATTCTGGTATCACTATTTCTACTCCTGTGCCTGAATTCCTTATGCCATAAGCTCCCATCTCTTATCTATATCTGAGTACATGTTTCAGCCTAGTCTGAATTGAGAAGCAGCACTGGGGTCATGATAGTGGCGGGTGAGGAAGTCTCAAGGAACCAGAGGAACATCATGTGTTTCATCTATGCTTTACTGTACCCTGGTTGATTCATCCCTTCCCTGTGGGGGGATTGTTCCATTGTCTACAGATGGCCTTTGGGTCTATGTGCTCGAACCACCCTCCTTCTCAACAATATGTTTGTTTGTTTATTATGTGTCTCCTGATGCCTATTACCCGGTCCCGATGACTCCTCATGAGATCATCAGTGGTGTGTTTCTTCCACATGGGCTTGTTTCTTCTCTGCTTAATGGATGCTTTTTAGCCTCAACCCTTTAAGACCCCAAATTATATATATTTTAATAGCTGGGAACTATTTGCCTTCTTCACCACATGTTCTTATGCACCCATTTTGTCTTCAGCAATTGTGTCAGGAGGGTGAGCAACTCAGAATACCGATTTGTTAAAATAAAGTGTTCTTGTATTGGGGTATGAGCAGAGGACCAGTCTGTCCATTACCACAGTGTATTGCTGTATAAATATATGTACATAGGCCCATACTTCTACTTTTGCGGATTAATGTATTTACATATGTACACACCTATATTTATACCTCTATCATTTGCCTTGCTTCCTAGGTCCTTCCCCTGTTTCTTGTAGCTTCCTACTGCCCCACCATCACTTTCCTCTTTTTTCCACCTCTTAGTACTACCTCTTAGCTAGTTTGTTGCTGCTTCATCACCCCCAGGGATCTCCATCTCCTTCTTGTTGTAGACTCTAATTCCTTAGTTATTCCCCTGTCTGTTGCACTGCCTGCTCACTGTACCCTTCCCCCCCGGACCACTCTCTTCCCCCAAGTCCTCCCACCCCACAACCTTGGTCCAATTTCTTTCTCCTCGGGTTTGCTTCCCATGCCTATCTTATATAAGTAGGCAAATCAGCTATGACATAGATCAAGCAAAAAGACAACAAAGATTTTTTTAAAAGGAGAAAAAAGAAAAATATATATACATAATTCCATTCTGTTTGCTGACCTTCATTACTATCTCCCCACTGGTAATGGAGGAACTCTGAGAACTGCCCCTCTGAGCCTGAAGTCTATGTTGGGGGCTCTTCAGAGGCTTTGTAGATTTGCTTTATTCCAGTTGCTGATCTGTTATGTTCCCCTCTTGGTTCGCTCTGCTGTAGGGGTTCAGACCACACTACTTCCCTGCTATGTGACCCCAGAATTGTCATCTATTGCAGTCTGCTCCTGTAAGGGGACAGCATGAGATGTGCTGTTGTAGGCCCCAGTGTCTCTTCTGTGTCTCAGCAGCTCCACACAGGGACATCATCCCCCTCCAGGCCTGATGAGTCAGCATGGGGTCCAGACCAGCTGTCCCTTTCTCTTCTTCCTTCCTGGTCTACTTCCGTGTGGGCATGGCATGCTGGCTCTTCTCCCGACCAGTACGTTTAGTGTTGTCCTCTTTCGCACATATTTCTAGAGAGGGTTCAGTTTGGCTCTGGTTGGGGCCAGCACGGTAACCCTCTCTTCTCATGCATTTCTCCAAGTGGCCACATTGCCCTCATGGTGTGTACACTGTGGTGAATTCTGCATGCCTACTCCCAATTCTGTGAAGACAAATCCAATACTCTCCCCCTGGCTGGGTTAGTGCCCTGCTCCCCTCATGTCATCCTCTCAGTTTCTATCCCACCCTTTTTCTCCCTCCCCCTCCTCCCTGTTCCCTTCTCTGTGTTGGACCAACATATACCTCCTTGGGTTTGGTCTAACCACCTGTACTTCAATCTGAATATTGTGATAGGTGGCTTCTTTTCTATACCTACTGTCCTGATTGCACTTACCTCAAGGGACTCATGCTGTACTTCTCCTTTGGTGATTGACCTCGTTTAGCATATTTTCTTCCAACTCTTCCCAGGAAACGATGTGTTCCATGTGATCATCAGTGTTTTTTGTTGATACCTAGTACTCCACTGTATGTGCATGCTAGAGTTTACTGATCCACTTGTCTACCAATGGAAATTTAGGTTGTTTCCAACTTTTTGTGATAGTGAATTGCGCCACATTACACATTAGAGCAAAGATGACTGCTCATGGTTTAGTTGTTACCTCTTCAGAGTAAGCCCAGTAGAGGGATAACTGGGTCATAAGATAGATCAATTTCCATTTGCTTTAAATATCACCAGACCAAAGAGACTATACATATCTATAAGACTACCATCAGTGGATGAGAGTTCGTATCTCACCAAATTCCCTCCAATATGTGTTGCTTTCTGATTTTCTGATTTGGGCTAACCTCAAGGGTGTTAGATGGTATCTCATGGTTACTTTGATTTGCATTTCTCTGATGGTTAATGAGTGGGAGAATTTTCTTATATGTTTATTAGCCATACGGATCTCTTCCCTAGTGGAGCTTCTTTTCAGTTCTTTTTCCCACTTCTACAAGGGGTTAACTGCTTTCCTCTTTTACTCTTTGAGGCTAGGCGGGTATTGTGGATTTTCTTAATAAGCCATTTGTCTGTTGAATCATTACTAAAAATCCTCTCCCAGTTTGTGGGTTGCCTCATTATTCTCTTGATGAAGTCTTCTGATGAATACCAGTGTTTTATCCTTAGTAAATCCCACATGTTGATTTCAAGTTCACCAGTGTGTGTATCCTGCCCTGCTACAGTTAGACTTTATGTTCCCTGGGCCAAGGTTCTTTGGTTTGTCTGATTCCCTCACTGATGGTCCTGATAGTTTGGGATTTTACTTCTAGGTCTGTGATCCACCTTGAGTTTGTTCTTGGGGATGTGGTGAGATAAACATCTTGTTTAATTTTCTGCTATCCATTGTTTCCAGCACCACTTGTTAAATAGGGAGTCCACCTCCCACAGAACGTTTTGGGGGCCTTTGTAAATCAATTGTCTATATGCTGATGGTTTTATTTCTGGGGTTTCTGTTCTTTTCCATTCGTTTGAGTAGCTGTCATTATGTCCATACCACGCTGTTTTGACCACGGTGGCTGTGTAATAGGTGTTAAAGTCAGGTAAGTAAGCCCTCCAAATTTGTCCTTTTTCTTGAGGATTCTCTGCAAATTCTAGGCTTCTTCCCTCTCCATATGAAATTGGTAGTCAGTTTTTACAATTCTTTGAAGAAAGTTGTAGGTATTTAAATCAGGATTGCATGAAACTTATAAAGTGCCTTGGGTAGGGTTGAAATCTTTATTAGATTGAGTCTTCCAATTCACACGTATGGGATATTTTTCCATTTATGGAGGTTGCTTTTGGTTTCCTGTAGTAGGGTCTTATAGTTTTCCTTATATAGGTGTTTTTGTTTGTTTGTATTTTGTTAAATATATCCTTAGATATTTCAATTAGTTCTGGGTCATTGTGAAGGGTACTGCCTTCTTGATCTTGCCTCTTCCATGGTCTTTTCCAATGTATATAGTAAACCATTCAACTCCTATTTGTTGATCTTGTATCCTTCCACTCTTCCATATTTCTCTATTGCTGGCAGTATTCCAGGTGTGGAGTTTTTGGATTTTCAATGTACAGAATCATGTTGCCTGCAAATAATGATAATTTCACCTCCTCCTCTCCCAGTTGGATACCTTTAATGTCCTTCTATTTACTTATGTTCCTCTGGTGTGAAATTGAATAAAAGTGGGGACCGGAGATATCCTTTTCCTGCCCCCATTTTCAGTGGGATTGATTTATTCTTTTCTCCATTGACCATGGAGTTGGCTCTTGGCTTTTTATACATAGCTTGTATTAACTTGATGAATTGGACTTCCATTCATATTGTGTTGAGAGTCTTAATTAGGAATGAGTGTTGGATGTTGTCAAATGCTTTTTCTGCATCTTTCATGATATGATCATGTGCTCTTATGCTTTTTCTTATCAATGTGATGCATAATATTGATGGATTTTTGGATGTTAAACATCCATGCTTGCCCGGGATGAATCCTACCTGATCGTGGTGGATGCAATATTTTATATATGTTTGTATTCTATTGGCCAATATCTGGTTAAGGAGTTTTGCGTTTATGTTCATTAGAGATATTGGTCTAGAGTTCTCTATTCCTATAGGAGCCTTGCTCTGTTTGGGTATCAAAGGTAATACTTGCTTTGTAAAATGAGTTTGGAAGTTTGCCATCCATTTCAAAGCTCTGGAATATTTTGTAGAGGATTGGTGTCAGCTCTTCCCTGAATTCTTGTCAGAATTCTCCTGTGAAGCTGTCTGGTCTAGGGCTTTGTTGTTGTTGTTGGTAGCTTCTTAATAACCATATATCTTTCTTCTTTTGCTAGGGTTTGTTTAGGTTCTTGACATGTGTCTGGGATAGTCTAGGGAGGGATTGCTTTCCCACATATTTGTCCATTTCTTCCACATTGTTGAATTCATTAGAGTACAGACTTTCATAGTCGTCTGTTATTATCCTTTTAATCTCATTGGTGTCCGTTGTGACTCTCCCTGTTTTATCGCTCATCCTGGCTACTGCTATTTGCTCTTTCCTTTCTTCGGTTTGGTTTGCCATTGGTCAGCTGATTCTGTTGGTTCTTTCAAAGAACCAACTTTTTGATGCATTAATCTTTTCCATTGTGCTTCGGTCTTCCCACTGGTTCAAGTCTGCCCTGATTTTATTATTTATTTTCGTTTGCTATTGGAGGGGTTGTTCTATTGACTCTGTTCTAGTTGCTGGAGGCTTGGTGAAAGCGTATCCATTATAAGTCTCTCTTATTTTTCATATATGCACTTATTGCTATCAAGCTACCTTTGATAACTGCTTTCACAGTAGACCATATGCTTGGACACATTGTATTCTCATTCTCGTTAGTTTCTAGAAACTTACTAGATGCCTTTCTAATCTAGACCAGTATCCATTCATGTCACAGAAGATCATTATTCGTCCTCCAATTGTTTGCTCTTGTGTTTCTAGTCATCCTGTTGTTGATCTCCAGCTTATGGCATGATGATGCAAGAAGGACATTGAGTAATCCCTAATCCCTATGTGTTTGAATTTACTCAGGCTCAGCTTGTGTCCCCGCATGTGGTCTGTTTTTGAGAATGAGCTATGTGTGCTTGAGAATAATGTGAACTTATTTCGCATTTGGATGGAAATCTCTAAACCCCAGTACTTACCCGCATCAGTACTCGATATAATCGGATTTTGAAACGAAATGGTGAGAAAATTTTGCATCAGAGCTCGAAAAAAATGTTCTGAATCTGACCTGATGCAGGTGATTTTTGTAAACAGAAGCAGTTCCTGCTTCAGTCACTCGGCATAGTTGGTGTTGTTAGTACATGTTGTTTAGAATTTTTGCAGGTGTGTTTCAAGCATTTGGCTATAATTTTCTTAGTTTTTGTGGCTTTTGTATTGTTTTTAGATAAAAAAAAGGGTCCTAAGAAAGAGTTTTTCTTTAAAAGAATCATCATGATAAGGAACTGGTTAACTGTGTTATCAATATTCTTGATGATAATTTAGTAAACCCTTTTAGAAAACAGTTAAGAAAATGCCAGCAGTAGACCAGATTAGACATATATTTAAGAGAAAACACTAGCTAGGTCCTAGTGAAAAAGGCAAAGAAGGGAGAAAAGAAATCCTCTGGGAAAGCAGCTACCAGTTGAATTTATGAAAGGGGGATTCCCTTCCAAACAATGACCCTCTCACCACACCTCCTCTCCACATCTGCGTCCACAGATCCAGATATTCATCAGGGTATGGGCCATAGTGTAATTGCTAAAATCTTAAAAAATGTGTGTTTCTTATTTAAATTATATTATTTAACTCTGAACTTATTTACTTTGACATTTCTGTGTAATGTTTTGTATAAGAAGACAAGGTTAGGGTAGAAGCTTGGTGGTTTAGAGTGGATTAATTTGTTTTCAGTTATTTCTTATGGGAAAAATTGATTTGGAACTCGACTGCATCGCATGTAAGCACTCCTGAAATGGATGAGTGTCGATGTCTGGGGTTCTACGGTATGTCTATCAGAGCCAGTTGCCTAATTGTAGCATTTAGCTCTACAGCCAGTGATCTCTCTTTCTCTGATAGCAATGTATTAAAATCACCTACTATCATTATTGGATCTATAATTTATTTTTTCATGTTTTGAATAGTTTGACAAACTTTACGGGTCTCACATTAGGCTCACGTAGCTTTATTATGCTCACTGGTTACTGGTTAATTGATCCTTTGAGCATTATATAGTGCCCCTCCATATCGCTTCTTATGGTTTGAAACTTGAGGTCAATTTTGCAAGAGATTAGGATTGTGACCCCCTGCTTTTTTAAAGTTGCCGTTTGCCTGGTCTATTTTCGGTCAGCCTTTCGTTCTTAGTTTATTTTTCTCTGTGAGCTTAAGATGTGTCTCTTGCATGCCACAGATTGATGGGTTATGCTTTCCAAGCCAGTCTGCACACCTTTGTATTTTAGTGTAGGAATTGAGATCATTGACATTTAGAGTTATTATCACGATCTGTGGATTCATTGCTGACATCTTTTGACTTTTGTGTTGCGTATTTTCCTATCTCCCTTTATATCATTGTGCTGTGCTTTGGTGCGGGGAGAGGGAGGCTTCTTTATTGTCTTCTTTTCCCTCTGAGGCCATGTTATCTTGGTGATTGTTATCGGCACATTTGCTTCTGGTTGGAGTTGGGCTATATGGTGTTCTCTGCTTGTGCGTGGTGGATGTTGGTCTTCTGGCCATAGTGAGACTGCAAGGATCTTCCACAGAGTTGGGGGCCTTATTGTGTATTCTTTGAGTTTTTCCTTATCCTGGAAGACCCTTATCTCTCTTTCTATCTTAATAGATCATTTGACAGGGTAGAGGATTTTTGGAAAGGTTTTTTTTTTTTCTTTCAGTTTTTGGAAGCTGTTACTCCACTCTCTTCTCCTATTCATGGTTTCTTCTGATAGGTCGGAGAATATTCTTACTTGAAAACCATTGTATGTGACTATCTTCCTTTCTCTTGCTGCTCTTAGGATTTTCTCTTCTTCCTCTAAGTTTAATAGTCTAATTATTATGTGCCTTGATGGGTTCCTCTTGGATATTTAGTCTAAGTGGGTCCTCACTGCTTCCTGTATGAATGATTGATTTTCATTCATTAAGGTGTGAAACTTTGCTTCCAGAAATTCCCTTGTGTGGTAGTTACATAATCTGGTATTAATTTTGGACTTGAGAAGATTAAGAGGGAAGGGGTGGACTCTAGTCTATCAAACAAGTCATAGCCAATGAGGCTTCTGTGGGGACATGGCCTTTCTCTGAGAAATCTGATAACTCCTGTATCTTCCTCCTTGGAGGTGGCCGGACACTTCTCTCTCTTGGCTCATTCCCGGAGAACCTTCCTACTGACAAGACCCATGATACTATGCTGATTGACCTCATTCCCTGGGAACTGCAAAAGCCACGTGGTGACCCCTGCCAGCACTGAAGTGCTTACAATGCCACTGGATCCAAAGACTTTCTACACATTGTCCTGTGATTGTCCTGCATTTGGCGTCATTTCATGTGTTTCATGAGTCTGAAGAGGACTTTATAGACTGGTATCAGACATATGGGCTAATATTGGACTTATGAGCTTGGACTGAACTGGGTTGGTATGCTTTCTTAATGTACAATTACCTTTTATATAAACCTTTTTCTTATACACATATATGTCTCTCCATGAATTTGTTTCTCTAATCTACCCAGACTAAGACACCATGCTAGTTTATCTGTCAACTTCTTCACTGTGTCTTTTTTTAGTAGGCCAATAATTCAGATGTTGTTCCTCCCCATAGCTTCTGTCATTGATCTCAGGTTTTCTTCCACCTGTTTTATTCTCTTGTTTGACTGTTTTTCTCATTTGCTGAGGTCTTCCTGACTGTTTTAAGAGCACTGATATGATACTCAGCCTATTCTAGTCTCTTTGTGAGATCCGTGATCATGTGTGTAGTTTCTGTTACTTCATCCATTAGCTCCTGTATTTCCCTTTAGTGCATGGACTTCACCCCCCCCCCCCCCGTATCATGGACTTCATCTCCTCTATCATTGCATCCTTGTTCTGCATAGCTATCCTCATCTCCCATATTACTCCAAGCAGCCTTTTAAAAATGTCTTTTCATGGCAGATCCATGTCTGATTCTTTTATGAGCATCGTTATAGATGATGTTGTGATTTGTTGTTCTTGTTTTCTTGTTGGGAGTGATGTGTTATACTGTTATTTATGTGACATTTTTTGTAGAGCTTGGCACCATATTTATGGGAGACCAAAGATCCCTGTGCTCTTTCTCTGTGCAACTGGCAATGGTGTTTTCAAGGACTGCCTTTGCCCTACTGTGGTCGTGGGTTGGGCTTCTGTGTAGGCAGGTTCAGTGGTGACTCACTGGTCAACTGTGATGAGGGGCTCTCAGAGACTGGAATAAGGACTGGAGTGAGACTGATGACTGTATATATGACACTGGGCTGAGTTGATCTGGGCTGTCAGGGCACGTTATGCAGCCTTTTTTTTTTTTTTAAAGGCACCTAACAGAAGACATTGGAGGTTGAGAACTCGCTGCCATGGGAAGGGGTGCTAAGTGAAGATGGGGATAACACCACTGCCACTGCTGCAGGTGCTGGGGAGAGCCTTCACAGGGTGGAGGTTGTGTGAACTGGTGGGGGCAGCTGTGGAGAACTCTGTCTGAATTTTGGATAGCTCCACTAACAGTGATAGGGCTGTAGGGGGCTAATTGGTGGGTGGTGGCCACATTGGATTCTAGAGTGGTGTGCCTGATGTGGACTGGGGATCTTTCAGGGCCAGGTCACTGATCCCTTGCATTCTAGAGCTAGGCTAGATTTGGAGGAAAGATGCCTTCTGGACCAGGGTGTACTCTTCACTGTTCCATCACATGGTTTCAGAGGGACCCAGGTAGTGACAACCCGCACTGCCGGGGAAGTGGCATGTGCTGCAATACTCTGCACATAATGGGAAGGGTGGTAGCAGCTAGAAACTGTGCTGTTGGTGAAGTGGTGGGCAGGAAGTGGTAGGCAGCATGCCCTATTGACATGGCAGATGTGCCCTTGTAGAGGTGGAGGTGTCCCTGTTACTGGTGAGGAAGCCCCCATAGCCACAGGTAATCAAAGTTGCAGGTTAGGCCTTGGGGCCTTGAGTGGCTGTTGGGAGGGACCAGAGCTTGGCAGTGGAACCATTGCCTCTTGGAGGGAGGGGAACCGTGGAAGAAGGGAGTAGCTCCCCCAAGAGGGCACAACAAGTGGACAGCTGCTATGTGGTGGTCAAGCCAAGGCTTTGGGGACCTCAATACAGCAGCCTTCAGGGGATTGGGGGTGGGGCACTGGCAAGTGGCTAAAAACAGCATGCAAAAGCAGCACAACTGGCGAGAAATCCCTGGTATGAGGACACAGATCTCTGGGGCTTTGGAGAAAGCACATGCAGTGGAGGGCCACCTCTGGATATTTCCACTAACCAGAATCCTCTCACCTGTCCTCCTGGACACCAGGCTTACCGATCTCTCCATTACCATCTCTTGTAATTGAGAATTCTCTGAATTTCCTTCAATGTAAAGCAAAATGTACTTTAAAGGGTAAATGATATGTGCATAACTAAACTAACCTATATATCATTAAAACCAAACAGTTTTTTTTAATCTGTATGATTTAGAATAATATTGATATTTTTTCCAAAAAGGAACATCTTATCAATGGTTGATGTTTAGGAATAATTGAAAGTGGTAGACATTATTTTCAGTTTTATAATTTCATTTAAATTCTCTACACACTGAATTTCTTTATTGCCTGCTCCACTGTCCCACCCTTCACTAATTTAGTCACGAAACAGCATGCTAGTTCATTGGTTTTTAGGTGGAGACTTCAGTTCTAGACTTTTTCTATAAGGGAAGAGGACTATTGTATGATAAATCGATTAAATATCTAGGATTCAATGTTTTAATCACTACAGTAAAGAAAGTTGAATCACATTCACTGACTTCGAGTTGATTCCGACTCAAAACAACTAAAAAGGATAAAGTAGAACTGCCTCTTTGGGTTTCTGAGTCTGCACATTTTTACAGATGCAGAATCCTCCACTACACCAGCTAGTGAATTCAAACTGCTGACCTATTCATTTTCCTCATCATCAAGAAAATAATGAAGACATTTAAAAATGAGAGTGAAAGAGGATCTCTATATTATGTAGTATAATCAAGGAAAATGAAGTTCAATGATGTTAAATGTTTTTTATATTTCAAAATTAATGGGAAAATCTATCTACATTACTGTATATATTAAATTTAACTGTGATTTATTCCAATATATATTGATGCACAGCTCATGCTGAATTTTATGATCTAAAATTATATTTTTCACATTTCTTTTATAAGCAGTAGCAAATAGTTTATATATATTCACAAGATTTACTTAGGTCTGACTTCTCTATTAGGGTCCAGCTCAAATTACAGATTTTCTTTTTATCAAATAACTTTTTACCTAATAACCAGTATCTCAGTCACAATGCTTTCTATTTCTTGTTCCCTATTCCTTAACCTACGTTATTGCATCATTTTGCTATAAGAAGTTCTTATAGTGCCGTGGTGAGATGTAGTCAATTAATGTCGCCCTTCTAGCCATAATTCCTTAAGTGATTACTTCTAATTCTGGACTCTGTGCCTGTGGCTTTAATCCCAATTTGGAAGCTATGTTGTGTTTCAGGGTTAGCATGAGATGTGTTTTTAAGACTACTGAAAACTCAAACTTACTGCCATGCTGTCATTTTCAACTCATAGCAACCCGTTACAAGAGGTTAGAACTGCCCCTATTGGTTTCTGAAACCATAACTCTTCATGGAGTAGAGCTGATCATTTCATACTGCTGTCCTCCACTCCACAAGCATTATATTCCCAGGGCTCCTCTTAAGACTACTAGAAGGTATGATTTAAGATACCATACTTCATTTTTTTCCTATGGGTATTGTCAGCTAAATGGACAAAAATCAAACCTTTCTCAAGGTCATGTCATTCCCTCTATATTCAAGAGTCATCTCAGAGCAATAGACAAAAGCCTGAGACCATTAGAGAACTTTCCAGGTCTATGTCTGAGGGAACAGAGGCCTGGCTACTGGCACCATAGGCTGTGGCTCAAAGACTCCAAAGAACAGTGCCAAGTCTACAGGATATCTGATCTTCCTCTGGTCTAAGAATATGGAATTTTGGAACAGAACAAGAGGCAAGCTGGCATCCTGGCCCCCAGAACTCTAAGCCAAAGGATGATGTGATGAAGAAACTTGATTGATGACTGAACCAATCACTATATTTTCACTCTTTACTGCTTTGTAGTAATGTAATAAATTTCCTATTAAATCGCTTTTATCATGATCATTGACTGTGAGTTCTGTGGCCATTGGGATGAGTCTTTGAACCCAGCATGGGGGTGATGTTATAGGAGGAATGACTGCTGTTAGAAAAGGGAAAATAAAGATGGAGCATGAAGGCATGTTTCACCCCTGCCTCGTGGTAATGGGCAAGTCAGAGGAAGTCAGATGGCCAGTCTCCCTCGCAGCTTATTGCAAACATCATTGCATGTATACGTATTAAGCAACTCATAAATAATGTATTAAATAAAATACTGAATATATTTTTAATGTCTTTAAATTTTATTTTCACTCCTACACCTAGAAATTTTCAATATTTTAAATGTAGAAATTTTGTCTTGAATATCTTTGTACTCAACCAGACAATCAATCAATCAGTCAATCATTCATTGCTCTTCATTGCATTCTTAGCTACAGTGATGCCCTAGGACAGAATAGAACCACTTCATGTGGCTTCGGACTCAGTAAATCTGATGGAAATACAGCATCATCTTTCTTCCACAGAGCAGACTGATTTTGCACAGTAAACGTTTCAGTGAGCATTCCAGTGGTTAACTTACTATGTCCTAGGTTTTCTTCTCTTCATTCTAGATGTTAGCAATTTGCATTGATTTCTTAAAGAAGAAAGCATGCTTTAAGTTATTTGTGCAGCCAAAGTGAGATGATTCTCTGAAATATTTTAGAAAAAAATAAATCGTAGGAAAAGTAAACAGATTAAGCAAGTTGAACTCAGACATAGACCTGAGAATAAAGTAACTCTGAAGTGACATGCTCATGCAATATTCTTGAAGGCAGTTACCTTAAAACCACAAAGTTTGCATGAAAAGCAGACGCATACAGTGATGAATAAAGTCAGGATCAGAGAAGAAAAGAGGGAGGTCTATTTACAGAAGAAGACAGAGATGGTGATTCAGCTGGTGTTTTATTTTCTCAAATAAAATAAAATCTTGATATTGTTGCTTTCCAGCATTTTTATTTTTGAACCTATTCTTTGCTCCCAAAGACTTTAAATTCAATATACTATACCCACCACCCACATAACTTTTAATTTAGACATAACAATTTGGTTCCAGAAAATTCTAAAGAAAGAAAAAGGAAAGTTACAAGTTTTTTTTCTATGTAAGTTCTTACAAGAGTGATAACTTTGATTAAAAAATGTCACTTTTATGTTTAAAAAGTCCAGTAACTCCTAATTTTATTTAAATTTAATGACAAAGTCATTGCAATGGCTTATAATGTCTTCCACTAGATACACAAGCTGTTTGGGCACCTTAGATCCTATTATTTCCCCCCTTGCTCTCTCCAGTCATACCAAACAGCTTTCTTTTACCAAAAAACTCATAATCTTTAGATATGTTGCCTAATTTATTGATTGATTGAATAATTATTTTCTCCACCACAACAAAATTCCATCTTGGTAGAGGTGTTCTTTTTTTATTTCCCCTTCTAATTTTGTTAAACTCTTTATCCTCAGATCCTAAGAATGAGCCTGGCACATAGTAGATCTTTCCCTGTATAGATAATTATTGAACCATAACCCTGACAGAAATTTTAAAAAAAACTATTGATGTCTTCTGAAAGCAAAATGAAGTAATATATTTTTACTGTCTTTACACTGTGTTGTAATCCATGCTGAAGGCTATATTTTGTTTATCTTTATTAGTAAGTGCCTCAAGCATTCTGGGCTGTTAAGAAGCTTGTTGAGCATTGCTACTGGATTTACCACCAATCCTGTTGTTGGATTTCTTTTTAGTCCACATTCTTGGATTATTTGCTCAATACACATATTTTGTAAATGTGGAGAACGTTTAGGATATTTCCTTGACACACAACTTCCCTGATTTTAAACTACGCAGACCCTTTTTGTTGTTGTTCTGATGACTACTTCTTCGTCGGTGCATATGTTCCACGTGAGCATTATTAAGTATTCTGGAATTGCCTTTCTTCCCAATGCTCCTCATTGTCTGTACTGATCCACAGTCAGTCAAGGGCAGTTGCATAGTCAATAAAATAAAGGTGAAAATCGTTCTGGTTGTCTCTGCTTTCAGCCAAGATCCATGTGGTATCCTCACATGGCTCTTCTTACACTGTTAAGAATAATTTATGATGATGTGCATATCATCCTATAACTCCTCTGATCTTTGTTCATTACTGTTCACTGAGTCATATTTGTTCTTGTAATGGTCATTTAATGCAAGTTGGGATAGACACAAGGCCATATTTTGCCTCCCATGAACTTGTTTTGATGTTCTGCAGCTTTCATCTTTCATATGAGCAATGGGTTTTCCACCATTGCTCTCTGAGTAAGTCAATGTATACAGTTCTAATTTGTGTTGTTGAAAAATTGTTATTTTCAATGATGAAGTTGCTGATCAAGCAAAATTCTATCATGCGATTTCCAGAGTCTTTACTATCACCAAGACCATATTTTCCAGTTACTGAGCTTTCCTATTTATTTCCCACACTCATGTTACAATTGCCAGAATGCATTAATGTGTCTTGGTTGTGTATTTGATTATTTTTGATGAATGGAGTACATAGAATTATTCAATTTTCTCATCATTGGCTTTAGTAGTTGATGCATACCTTTGAATAATAGATGCATTCCATGTAGGTATGTAGATAGTTGTCCCCTGTCAAAGAAAGCATTGTACTTTAAAGATAGATCCAGAAATGTTATCTTTGATAATGATAGTGATGATATTTTCATTACTTTATCACTTCCAACACAGTAATCCATTTGATTTTCCAATCAAAAGTGACCATTTTAATAACATATATTCCATATTCTGAGTATCAAGGATTATTGTGAACACACAGTAGCTTCTTCTCATTTTGACATATCCAATCAGCAAATGAAGGTCCCAAAATTTTGGCTCCATTCAATTACAGAATTGGGGCTCTACTTTGAGGAAGCCATTCTTCCTCAATCATATTTTGAGTTCCTTCAAATCCGAGGGGCTAATTTCTCAGCCCAATATAAAAAAAAGTTCCACTGCTATTAATAAACTTTTGAACACTATTTTTCCCAGACATTGATTAATTTTTTTCTTCTTCCTAGTTTTTTCTTGATATGAAAGCTCTGCTGAAATGTCTTCATCAAGCTGACCCACCCTGGTATTTGGAAGATCAGTGACAGCTCCCAGCATCACAGCAGGGTACATGTCTCCACAAAAACTGAAAGATAAGTGGGATTAGTGTGTTATTTGATCAGAATTAAAAGAATACTCTGATTTTTAAAAATTTCTCAAGTGACTTCATTTTAATTGGCTAGTGTTTGGTGTTATAAATATGAATGCTCTTATTTGTTCACTCCTTTTACCATGGTAATAGTCTCAGTATTTTCACAATATATGTTACTGAATCATGAGGAGTTAGGGGGAAGTAAGAGGGACTGAAGAAGGCAAGACCAATTATCTCTCCACCTTCTATGTTCTTAGTCAGGCATATGTTTATTTGTTTGTTTTTTTTTGTCTTCAAAGAGATTGTGTGTGCTTTTACAAATTAAAAATAATTTATATATGTGACTTATGTAATCTCATAGAACTGATTTATGAGCGCACAGCAGGAAGGAAACTACTTTACGCTGCCTTTGCAGGATTGTTATTGGAAGGAAGACCTAGCAACACAGCAAGGGAGGGGCATGCTTGACAGAAGTAACAGCTTAAGGAAAATATAAAGCGCATTATGTACTAGAGACGGGTGTTCAGGTAATGATCCGAGCAGATGCAGCTTTGTTTACGCATACACAAAAATTTGGTCTCCGCACACTTCGTAATCAACCTTGAAAACATAGGCTCAAAAGTTATTCAGAGTCTGCTCTAATTATTCTTCAAGTTAGGAATTCCTTTGGGAAATCAAGATAACTGTGGGGGATCCTTGTTGGATATATTTTGCCACATTGTTAACAAGGCATTTCTTTGAATAACTTTGCTTTGTCAATGGGACATCATTCAGTTAGAAATTAGCACAAAAGATTTCTTCCCTTCACCGTGGATCTGCAAATGATGTTAAATTTTTGTAAACAACAACAATTGATCAAGCTGGGAACTGCTTTAATTAATAAATATGTAGCACTGGTAGCTATTAACATCTTCATTGAATTTCCAAGAACAAGTTGTAGCTAATGTTCTAAGTAAAACTATGGAATAAAAATTGGAATTGAATTATACTATAAAGTATTAGTATATTACTACTGTTTTTTCATGATTTTCAAACTGCATAAAGATAAAATATTGTTAGATCACCTCTAAATAAAAGAGTTAACTTTTTTCCATGACATATCTTAAACTACTATTTTTCTCAGAACAAAATTCAGGATTATGTTTGACTTAGAAGACTGGTGAAAAATGGATTCTGCTTATAAGACATCAAAACAGCAGGCACAGGTCATAGATGGCTCCTTCTTAATGAAGTATTCAGACTCAATAAAATATTATTAATATGCAAAATAATAGCAGTACACTTTCAGGTGGATTTTCTCTAGTTTAGGTTCAAGCTGTAAATTTTGTGCCTCTTTACATTAAAAATCTGTGAAATTTTATTTATAGCATATCTGTTTTGATCTCATGTTTATACATTCCATGTATTCCTTTTTCTTGGTTTATATTATTCATAGACTTTTCTTGGTTCATGGGAGGTATGATATTATCGTGATATCTGAAAAACTTAACTAGTTCATATTGTAGAAATGCTATAGCTGGGTACATACTAAGTTAAAGTTGTAAATAATTTTCTTCAGTTTTTGAAAACTTTTATTCATTGTTTTCTAGCTTCTAATACCTTAGCTGAGAAATCTAGTGGCATTATGATAATTTATTATTTGGGGGGAAATTTTTGATTTTATTTCTTCTCTCTGTTTTCAACAAACATGGAAATACTTTGGTGTTGCTAATTGTACTGTACATACTGAAGTATAAGCCAACCTGAATAACAGCCAAGGCAACTAATTTTACCAGAAAAACTGCATTAAAAATGTGCTGGAAAACTTGGCTTATACACAGTATGTAATGGAGTTCTTTTTTCCCCCAAGCAATATTTTCCTTTTCACTTATGCTACATGTCCATAGCTGCTCTGTTGTGACTCTTCTTAATGATGTCTTTACTGTGCGATCCAGGAAAATGATTCTCATGACAGTGGAAGGGAAACATGGAAAAGAAATAACTCTAAATGGCCTTAATTTATATTTTAGTGATTGAAGCAAACCATACACATAAGATTGTCATTAACAGCACAGAAAGAGACAGGTTGGCACCACATAAAACTCTGGTTTGATTAGAATATGCACTACCGTCAATTTTGTTTCAGTTATGTTTCACAGCTAGTGTTCTTCTATTTTCTAACTTTAAAGTATTTTTCTGTATTTTAATGTTATAGGGGTATAACTATTTTTACAGTAAGACAATATGCATTTGTCATCAGGAAGAGAAATATTATCTAATTCCATCATATGCTCATCAAACCTGACCCTCCGGTGATGTTATATGTAAACACATTTTTTTAAGAAAAGTTGCTCAGATTCATTCAATTTCCTTTCAATATTGAAGAAATTTCAGGGATACTCAACTCAGTTGATTCCTCTTCAATAGCACCCATGTTTCCCAAGCCCCTAAATTATTCATGATTGATTGTCTGCTCAATATACTTGATAGTCCTGAACATTCCCAGGATCCTGTCCCCCTCCTTTGATTTTTATGCCCCTATAGGGGAAATGCCAATTTTCTCTATGTAGTTTTTGAGAGATGTTTTTTTTAAGATTTCAATAGGATTCCAATAATTTTCCATACTCTCCAATTATTTAGCAATCCACAATCTAGAAATGGATACTATTGTTAAACGCTGTTCAGATGCCTGGGACTCGTGACTTTTGGAGAATGGAAGGAAATGAGGTCCAGGTCTGCAATATTGTTTGTTTTATTTGAGCCTATTGTTGCAGCCACCGCGTCAACCCATTATTTTGACAATCTTCCTCTCTTCCTTGACTTTGTGCTTTAGCAAGCATGATGTCTTTTACCAGGCACTGGTCTCTCCTGACAACATGGCTAACAAAAGTGAGACAAAGTCTTGCCATCCTTGTTTCTAAATAGCAGTCTGGCTATACTTCTCCCAAGACAGAGTTGATTGCTCTTTGGGCAGTCCATAGTACTTTCAATATTCTTTGCTAGCACCGTAATTCAAATGAATTGATTGTTCTTCATTCTTCCCTATTCAATCTTCAACTTCCACAATCATACAGGGCGATTGAAACATCCATGGTTGCGTCAGGTGCACCTTAGCCTGCAAAGTCACATCCTCACTCTTCAATACTGTAAAGAGATCATGTGTGGAAGCCTTACCCAATGCAGTGCATAGTTTGATCTTTTAACTATTGTTTCCATAAGCATTGATTGTGGATTCAAGCAAGATGAAATTCTTGACAACTTCAGTCTTTTTCCATTCATCATGTTATGATTTGGTCTACTTTTGCTGGTTCTGGTTCTCTTTACATTGGGCTGTAATCCGTATCCAAGGCTGCAGTCCTTGATCATCAGCAGCAACTGCTTCAAGTTCTCCTCAATTTCACCAAGCAGGGTTGTGTCCTTTGCGCATCATAGGCTGTTAGTAAGCCTTTATCTACTACGATTTTGCATTCTACTTCATAGAGTACAGCTTCTCTGAGTATTTTTGTCAATATATGAATTGAATAAACATGGAGACAGTATGCAACCCTGATACACACCTTTTTAAAATTGAACCACTCAATAAATCAGTATGTTTGTTAGTACGCTGTTCTGTGTTGGGTTACATTTTTATGTGATTCTAGAAGCAATGTCGTTCCTATTTGAAGCCTTATCAGGGTAATCCAAAGTGAATAATTTTCAAAAGACCTTCCAGAACAAGAACAGACATTGAAGGAGGAATAGGCACTCCACTTCTGAGATATTAGCTACCGAAAAGCTTATGACTACTAACCACTTCTTTATTATTTTGAAGGCCTCATTTTTCAAGATTTTTTTTCCTTTTAAAAGAGATAACACAGAATACTAAATTGGCAAAAATCTCCAAAATATATGTCCTCTTAGGCTGGGATGAGACAATATGGTAGGAGGAAAATTAGTATAACAAATTAGAAGAAGAAAACAATTGATGTCCCCCAAACATTTCTAAGCTGCTCATTAAAGTGAAAAAAATTGATGATGAATAAATTAATGTTATTCAGCATCATACCGATATCAACGTAAAACTCTGACTCTAGAGAACAACATATGAGCATTTAGTGACTATATGCGGACTATACATTAATGCTTCCAGACTGAAAACCTTAATGCTTCTAGAACATTCTGCCAAGAACATACATAAGCAGCTCTCTCATAACAGACAAATAAGGGAAATTTAAGACCAATGGGGCATATGACATCTGTGAAGAGAGATTGATATTGACCCTAGTGAATCGAGTGAAGTTAAAAATTATCCTTGAGCATAGAAATCAGATGAAATTTAATTAAGGAAATGGACCATGCACTCCAGAAGAAAAAAGTCGATGCATGATGCCAGGTCCACTGAGAGAAATTATAGACAAGAAATAGTTGCACAAGTTATCCCAAGTCAGAACTTTTTAGGGTTCTATTTATATTAAATCTCTCCTTTTTACCTTCTCTCCATTTTTCAACTAATTGAAATGTATCAACCTGTCCTGGTCTGGCTACCTGAGTAACTGATGAGTGAACTAAGAAAAATTTTAATAGCTGCAATTTTCTACCCAATAAAGCAAATATTAGGTAAAGATTTAAACCAAGATCTAGAATATGTTCCTCTTTGTATGGCCCCTGGCCGTTAGCCTTATGCCACCTAGCAGACAGCCTCTTCCAACTCAAATTTGTCAGATTCCTGTTACTTTTAAAACTTTTATTCTGCTTTTAATTTTAGTCTCTCAGTATCTAGATCCTGATGGTCAAGTATTCTGAACCCCCAAATTTTCTCTGCATCTAAACTAATTATTTGATAATTATTGGCAGATATCAGACACTAAGTAATTATAAAATGAGCAGGTAGAATTGACTGAAAGCCCAGCAAGACTTTGTAAAGGCCTAAAATTCTCCATTCTTTTTGTTAGCTATTGTAAAAATTGCTCTAGTCTCCGTCAGTGAGATAATGCAAATCATCTTCTGCAATGTGAATGTGCCTTTTTGAAAAGTACATTCAGAATTTACTGCTAATGATTTATCAGTAAGACTTATTGCATACAAATGTGTGAGCTCTCCAGCTTCAGTTCTATCCTTTTCAATTGTGCTGGTTTCCATAGGAACCACCAAGCGCTGAGGTCTTTTCTTAAAATACATGTAATATCATCCATAGTCTTCAATATTTTATAAGCTAAACCTAAAAATGAGACCTACTTTGCACAATAGGGTCAAAGGAAATAGCTGAAATCAAGCAGATCTATGTGTGAGTCTTGACTATGTTATTCTCAGCAAGTCTGATCATCTCTGTATGCTTTCACTTCCTTATCTCTTAAGTCAAAATGAGAATTCATAGTACTTTTTGCAGTTAGAAGTGGGATTGGTGAAAGATATAATGAACATGAAGTATTTGTCTCAGTAGCCTATAGTGCACTGCTGCTGTCCATCAGAACCGACTGATAGCACTCAACAATAACAACAGATCTGCAAAACTCCCATGAAAAGCGAGTCTAAATTGAAAGGGGGCAATTGTATCGTAGACAGCTAATCTTTCAAAGTTCTAAGACAAAACCATATTGAGCAATTGATATTTTTAGAGAAAGCTGTGGGGAGATGGAAATTCATCTAGGATTTGCAAAGTGAAAGATAGTATTTAGCCTGGATTTCAGTGAAAGACTCGCCTCTTGAATGTGATGACATTATAATGCACAAAGCCATGGTGTACTGGGTGCGTGGGATAGTACTGGGTGCGTGGGATAGATGTGGTCTGAAAAGTAAAAGTCATCAAGTGGATTCCAATTCCTGGACCAGGTAGATCCAGCTAAATCCACCTGGAAAAACTTTAGGGCACTTGTTTGGGAGTGGATTCATCTTCTTAGCTAAATTTAACAGAATCCACCATAGCTGAAGTAGCAAGTAAATCAATTAAAAGCTTTTTGAGACAGAATTTCTGGAGGACCAAGAATTAGCGTTAAGGTCTGACAATGAGTGTTCACTCAAGGAAAGTCTGCTAACACCATAGTTCAGAGCAGAATCAACAGAGTGCGTCTGTAATAGTGAGTACATGAGCAGAAGCTGGAGTGCTGCTTCTACGGAAAGCTAAAGGTCCTAATTTCCATGGCTAGTGAATGATGGAGTCAGCACCAGAACGTATGCAGGAAATGTCCTTCTAAGCCTTGCTTCTAATTCACATCGAATAGATAGCACCTCAGTCAGTTGTTTTCCTGCATTGGATATGGGAAGCTTGAGTAAAGAGTTCTGGGTTGCTGCAATGGGGCATTGAATGTATTTCTAAATTCTCTGGATGACTAAAACAGGACGAAATTGCCTGAGGGGGAGGATTTTCCTATTGGAAATAGTTTGAAACTCTGAATGGGTTGTGAATAGAATATATTTGACTGAGCCTATGAAAAAGGGTTACCATCAAGTTAATCCCAACGCATAGCAATTCCATAAGACAAAGTAAAACTGCCCTAAAGGGTTTAAAAGGCTGAGATATTCATGAAAGCATACTTCCTCTACATCTTTGCCCCACAGAGGATTGGGAAATTCTAGGGACTTCACACCAGTCTTCTGTTCAACTGAGAGTAAAAAAATCATGAGTGTCCATTAGGTCATGTTGTCATTTATTCCACTCGTACCCCTAGATTTTACAATATATCACTACATAGTATGCAGAAGAAGTACACAGAGAAAAAATGATCACCTGCATCCATATAGTGCAGATTGGAGAATAGACTATGCTTTGAATATACAGTAGCAATGGATTTCCTAAACAAATTTATATTATCAAATACTGAATGACCTGGATAAATTCACGTGTGATGTACTGGATATGGACAATTGCACTTATGAGGAAAGAAAATTAGAAAGCATATTCTCAATGGAGACATGGTTATAAAGAGACACTGCACAGTTTTCAACTTGCATTCGAAGTATCGCCAGTTCTTTCTTTATCCCTTCAACTTTACAATAGTGATTAGTAAGTGGGCAGAGCAACAAATGTAGTGTGTCTTTAGAAGAAATATTCTTATTAAGCATGGTCTCAATAAGAATAATGGCTTTATAAGAGGCAAACCAGGAAATATGAGACCTCAACGTTTTCATGAAGTTTACAGCTTATATTGGATAGTAGAAGTTGTGGAATTTTCATATCTTGATAACTTTTTCTGAACCTAATTGTCAAATTTGGAACAAGTTTGGTCACACCAAAAAATTAGTAAGGTGGCATGAGTGAGAAACCAGATATTAAACTTCTTTGACTCTCCTCAACCCATTTTGATATCAGTTTAAAAAATGCATGTTGATTGTTGAATGCTGTGTATGTGAAGAACTTTCTATTAGTACTGTGTACAAGTGACTTTAATATCTATGTGTTATAACATTTTATGAGCCAGAAATTCTCCTGTAGTGGATACTGTATTTGTTTGAGCATGGCTTGTTGATAATTTCATTTAGGATCTAATTTTGATCAGCACAAATGTCAAGCAATACTAACATTTACAGGGAAGGGAATAGAAGTACTCTCATGATAGCAAGAATTCTACTTTGAACCTTGTGTTGGAGAGGTCATCGGAGACAAAGAGATGGACAAATGTCCTTAGAGGCCAGGGGACCGTAGGCCTGCTTTAGCTCAAAAACCCCAAGCCCACTGCTGTCAAGTAGATTCTGATTCAGAGCAACTCTGTAGGACAGGGTAGAATTGCCCCTGTGAGTTTCTGAAAGTGTAACTCCTTTTGGCAGTAGAAAGCCTCATCTTTCTCCCTCAGAGTGGCTGGTGGTTTGGAACTGCTGACCTTATGGTGAGGAGCCTAATGTGAAACTTACTATGCCACAAGGATTCCCTATTTTATCTATACATAGAAATTTGAACAAATTTTGCTAATATATATTATGGAAAATTATATTTGTGAAGACAATATAAATTGGAGATTCATGGTCATTCTCAGGCTTGGCAAAAATTTGATGAGCCTTAAATAATTCTTCACTAGGGAATTTTCAATTAACTTATTTGGCTCTTGAGAGCAGGAAAAATCACAGCTAGCATTTAGGTTTTGTGTGCCACATGAGTTCATAGAAACACATTCACACACACGTACACACACGCCTACAACCATAGTTTTATATTACTCTCTGAAATTCTTCATGGGAAACAAGATAGATTTGATGTCTGTGGAATTACTGAACCACACCAACAGCTTACACGCATTTACTGGCCCTAGTACTTGTCTCTGCATCTCTATAAGATAGGCATAGCTGTGACTCGGCAGTGATTGAATAGCCATCCATCTACCCTCAGGAGCATTTGCATGGGTCTATAATGTCACTTATGGCCTCACAGCCATCAGCAATGGAGCTGTCACATGGAGAATTGCTCAGAGAGCCTTCAGGGAAAGAAAATTAAATGGATTCAATTCCAGAGAACATTTCAAGTTTTGTCTCTTGTTTTCTCTTTTTTTTTCAGACCAAGAATATGATTTCTATTTACATAATTTGACTTAAAATATATACTTTTCCAATACACAGGGCTGCATACATAATGTGGCTTTTATGTTGCAGGCATACACAAGCACATGTACATTTTTAGACATCAAGTTTCTTTGCTTACTGATTTTGTACTCAAATGTGCTCCACCTAATTCTGTTTAACTCACTGCCCATCCTTTCCATTTTCCAATGTAGTCATCTTTCATATTTTTATTTATACGAACTCCTAACACGTCTAAAATATTTCTTGGCTTGTTAATTACAGAACATGTTCTGACATTAAAAATCTAAGACATGAAAATCATAATAATTTATAAATTATGAAGGGCTCATGAGGGAGGGGGAGCAGGGAGGAAAGGGAAAAATGAGGAGCTGATACTAAGGACTCAAGTAGAAATAAAATGTTTTGAGAATGATGATGGCAAAAATGCACAAATGTGCTTGACACTTTGGATGGATGTATGGATTGTGATGAGTTGTATGAGTTCCCAATAAAATTAGTTTAAAAAATTGAATAAAGCTTATAAATATCATAATCAGAGTTACATATGACATACTATTAAGCTGTGGTTTTGTATGGTTATAAAATAGAGTTATCTACCAGTCAACTGCCCATTCTCCCTTCCTCCTTCCCCCTTCTCTCTCTTCCTCTGTGTCTATGTCTCTTTTTCTCTTGCCTTTTCTCTCTTTCAGTGAATATATCTTCACATCCAAAACTTTTCTTTAGAGCAGAGACTTTGCTTGTTCCTTGGCATGAAATATTGAATTGACAGCAAATTACTAGTTATTGAAATGACTGGAAGGAAAATATCTTTCTTGCCATTTTTCCTTTAAAAATATTATTCTTCATGGGTTTCATAATATACTCTGACCTGTGAGAAAATCCATATATGTTGGCATCAATTTATGGTATATGAAATCAAACAAAACCAGCTTACTGCCATTGTTTTTTATTCAAAGTGATAGAAACCCAATAGTACAGAAGGTATCTGCTCCCTAGGATACCCTAGACTAGAACCACCAACTTGTGACTTGAAAACAGATGCATATCCTACTATGCAATCAGGTCTTTTTATGGAGTATAATCTTAGCATATCCATCCAACATGTGAATTTACATTTACATACTATCCTTTCAAGAAGAAAAAATATTCTGATTTCAGGAATGCAGTAATTTAAATAATTATTATTTAAACAGTAAAGTTCTCTCCAATTCCCTCAGCGAATGGGAAGAAGATGAGAGTTATAACTTGGTTACAAAACAGTATATCTTGGTGCTAATAATCATATCTCATTATAAATCCCTGATGCTAAGTTTAATTCTCCTGCTTACATATACAAAAATGTAAAACAATTTTATGTGGCCCTCAATAAGAGAAATGCCCAATTTCTAGTGGGGAACATTTTAACTTCATTGTTTTTCAATTAATGACAGACTGTATTTGTGCTTTAAAAATAGCATTTTTATAAATAATTTCCAAGAACATTATTGACTGCTGGAGTCTCTGGGTAGTGAAAGTAGAAGTGATGAGTAAACATATTTGGGTGCTAATCAAAGTTTAGAAATCCAAGTCTACCCAAACCCACATTAAAAGAAAGGCATGGTGGTCTATTCTATGAAAAACAGTAATTCTATAAAACACATGTCGATGTTGACACACATAAGGACATAGCTTGACAAGCAACTGTGGTTTTATTTTCATCTCCCATCTGGGTACATATCAATTCTGAACTAGAGGGATGGAGATACACTCTATGCCCACTCACCCCTTTGTCAGTCTTTTCTCCAAGTAGCAGAGTGAGAACTGATAAACAGAAGCCAATCCTGTTATGGTGGCTGCTGCTGTTGTTAGGTGCCATTGATTCTGTTCTAACTGACGGCGTTGTATGTACAAAAGAATGAAATTCTCCCAAGCCTTCCCCGTCCTCACAACTGCTCTGCACGTTGGAGCCCTTTGCTGCAACCACTGTGTCACTTCGTCTTGTTGAGGGCCTTCCTCTTTTCACTGTCCCTCTGCTTCACCACACTTCATGTCCTTCCCAGGAACTCGTCTCTCCGGACAACATGTCCAACGTACATGACACACAGTCTTGCCATCCTTATTTCTGATTCGTATTCCGTATGCGCGTCTGTTCTTTTTGCAGTTTCAATATTCTTCACCAGTACCATAAGTCAAATGCAAAGATTCTTCTTAGGCAGTCCAACTTTCAACTGTGTGTTAGGTTGGTTCTATAGAGCAGCAAAACCAGTGATACTTGTATGTGTTGTCTATAGAAAGAGATTTACACAGTTGTGTAAATGGGTGCATCTAGCCTGGTTTAAGTCAGTCTTCTCCTGAACAATGGAAGTAGACAGGCTGACAAACAGTAAGCAGGATGTTGGAGCAAATCCCGAGAGGGCAGGGGGCTCAGGGGAAACCCAGGCTGGCAGATGAAGAGGGAAGATGAATCTAAAGTCAGCCAACTGAAACCACCATCAGTAGTTCACTGATGGTGCTGGTGATGGGAAAGCACATTGAGGAATGAGACGCAAGATTCGGCTCCTCCGAAGGTGAAGGGCTACAGTGGATTAAATTCTGCCTGGTCACTTTCTCTTATACAAAAGGCAATACCCCAAGGAAGAGTCATCAGGCTGTGATATGATAGGCTGTGATCGAATACTAGGTTGGGCTCCACCTCTTCCCCTACACAGAAGTGTGTCTAGTTGATAGAATCCCTAACTATCACAACATGCATATATGAGGCAATTGGAAAAAACATGGCATGGGTCAGTCACACAAATACTGTTAGTTCTCTGATTTAAATACCTCAATTAGTTCAGGTTGCATGTCAAATCTGATGTATTGATCAGTATATTTAAAAGTCGACATAGTCTTCTGGCAGGAGCCCTGTTGACATATTGGGTTATACTTCAGACTGTGGATGAATGAGAAGGCAGCAGTTCAAAATCACCAACCTCCTCCATGGGAGTCAGACAACGCTTTCTACTCTCGTAAAAATCTACCATCTCAGAAACTCACAAGGGCAGTACTAGTCTGTCCTATAGAATTGACTTGATGGCACTGAGTGTGAATTGAGTGTGTTATATTGTCTTCTAATCCCAAGGTCAGCAGTTTGAATCCACCAGCTACCCCAAGGTAGAAAGATGAGGCTATGTCCTTGAGTAAAGGGTTTTTTTTTTCTACTCTTTTAAAGTTCAGAATTTACTGGTGACCATTGGCTTTGGGTATGTGGTCTTATTCCCAATTACTGCCATATCTTTGTTTCATGCCTCATGCTCAAGCTGAGCAGATAATCAGCTTCAGGATTCTCCAAAGTTCTAGGCAGATAGAGTTGGGGCAAGGAAAAAAAGACAATGGAAGAAATTTCTAGCACAAAGAGAGGTGAAGGCATATTTCCTTTATCAACATCTTCTCCATACAAATCAATGTGGAGGCAGAGAAGACAGAATTCCTTTCAATAGTTGTTAAGAAGAGTAGTCAGTGAAGGGATATGTGCAGTGAAAGGCAGAACAATTGTACCTACCACACAATGATTGGATCAATCCTTGATCTTTGCTGGGGAGGCTGACTACAAAGGCCCAGCACAAACTGTGGGTGCATGCCTGTACCCTGTAAAGGGGAGGAACTTCGTGGGACAACCAGCTAAGAACAGAAGGTCTATCAGCAGTATAAAATCTTAACTTGTCAATACAGTAGATGACCTCAGACTAGCTTCAGTGCTCCTCAGCATACCCCATGCTGAAATAGTAATGAACTCACTCATTCAGTCCAAATCTTTGCCTGTCACTCATGTGAACTCATTCGTAGGAGCATGACAAGAGCTGAGATCGGAGATGCTTGAAATCGTGAGCCCCTTCCTGGTAAAATCCAATGAGAAGACCCAGGAAGCTGAACAGTTATGCCAATCAACAGACTTTAGGAAGTGCAATTTTCCTCAGGAATACATTTTCTCTTTGATTTCTTCTCTTCCGCTTGTTTTCTTTCAAACCTTTAAGAAATATAATGGGAACTTTTTGAAGCGGGGACATGTTTAGAGACAGAGGGTCTACCATTCTAAGTATCTATCTTTGCAAGACTCTATTACCCGCATGGAGCCATGTACCTGGAGAATACCATGTGCCAGGTGTCAACCACGTAGTGCAATGTGTCCTCGTAAGAGACCCTATGAGAAAGCATTACAAGTTAATCAACTAAATCTTCTGGTGGGTGCTGTTAGCTAGTAATGCATACATTATCATACTGGGCAGAATTTTATATCTAATCTTTTTATGTCCAACTCTTCTTACCCTGCATTGGAAATGCATTGAAAATGTATTGCACATTTTCCTCATATTCTTTTCCCTGTTCTGTTTAAACACATTTATTGGAGTATAATTAAAATACAGTAAACTGCATAAGTACTTAATACTGAAAGTATTAAAGTATTTATGGCTTGATAACTTTGAACATATACATACACTTAGAAAATATCTCTAGAATGAAAGCTATAAGTATATCGGGGCTTCAAAACGTTTGTGGGAAAACTCAATTAGCTTTTAATTCCATTTTTCATGAATTTTTGAGACCCTCACATTTTAAAAATTTCTAATTATGAATATTGGAGTATCTCTATTACAAAGCCTAGAGAAACACTAAAAAAGCAATAGAGTTAACTAATAGGTGCAAGTAAATAAAATATCAGCAACAACAAAAAATACCAAGGAAAAGAAACAGCAAGCAAATATGTAATATAAAAAGAATAGAAAGAAGGTATCCTTAAAAAAGTCATAGTAATACATACTTTATTTTTTTCCCAAACCACTACATTAGGAGCATATCCAGACATCATACCATTTCGTCGTCAGGAGAGGGGTAAAGAGCAGACACATCTTGGATAACACACACTCTACCAAGTCTGTGGTAGAGAAAGGGAAAGGACCAACTAACTAGTGGGAATGAATGAGTAATGACGTTTTAAGGACCCTAAGAGGGGAGCATATTTGGTAACATGCACCTCGTAAGTCACACTGGTTCAAGTTTCTGTACATCACTGGGGAACCCAAGACATGTACCATAGAACTGAGACATTGAACCCTGGATTTTCAGGGTGCACCATATGTGCCAAAGGCACTACCAGAGGGATCCGATGTGGAAACCCCATTAGGTGAACTAGATTCTACCTCAAGTACACCTATAATCCCTTTCTGCGGACTTGACTTTCCCATCGGCATCCCTCATCGTTCTGCGAGATATGTCCACTAGTCAGGGGAGAGATATGTCTAGTAGACCTCAGCATACCCTGCATGGCAGCCACTAAGCGATCATCCTCCCCACCCCTCTCTCAAAAATCTGATCCAAGCTGAGGTGATGACCCCTTCATCAAAGTGACCTTTAAGATACACACATAAATGGAGTGGATGGTGCGTGGTCCATGAACACTAGTCAGACTTTCTCTTGAGCTGCCTGACTTCCCTGGTCAGCAGACTGGATGTCTAGAATGTCTGAAATTGCTTCTATTCTGGTACGCATCCTTATAACACTGGACTCATACATATTTGTCCTTTTGTGATTGACTAACTTCACTCAGCATGATGGTTTCTCCATGTCATGAAGTGTTTCATGCTTTCTTCACTACTTTTTGGGATTTGCAATATTTCTTTGTGTACATATACCAAAGTTTATTTTATCTATTTTTCTACTAATGGAAATGTGGGCTGTTTCCAAATCCTTGCTATTGTGAACTGTGCTGCAATGAACATGGAAGAGCATATGTCTGTTCCTGATCAGTCTCTTATTTCTTTTGGGTATATGCCCAACAATGGTACTACTGGGTCATATGGTGTTTCTACGGTTTAAAGAATTGCCATATTGCTTTCCACAGTTGTATGAATACATAATTTAGACATAATTGATATCAATGCTCAAATGAAAAGATAGTAAATATAAAAATGGATTAACAAAATTAACAAGACTATCTTCACCACAACCAACAAAAATTTAAATATAAGAACACAGCT
The DNA here is from genome assembly GCF_050624435.1 of Tenrec ecaudatus. Classification (NCBI taxonomy): domain Eukaryota; kingdom Metazoa; phylum Chordata; class Mammalia; order Afrosoricida; family Tenrecidae; genus Tenrec; species Tenrec ecaudatus. The sequence goes on from NC_134531.1 coordinate 124,221,674, forward strand.
TGGCAATAGTAAAGGGTGAAGAAAGATAGTTGATTGAAAATCAAAACTCAACAATTCTGGACTTGCTCTATTAATGTTAACCAAAGTAGGTTTCATGACAAAAAAGTATATTGGAGCTAAAGGGAGATATAGATTAGTGATAAGACACTAAATTTTTTAAAACAAAAATCTTATATGTATATATTAATAAAACTTGAAAGGATGTAAAAACACTTTTGACAAAATTGAAAGGACAAGTAAACAAGTGAGCAATTATACTGATATAGTCAATAATATTATATTACAAATTAATAGAAAAGTAATATAAAATTATTGGTGATAAAATAAGACTTGATAATACTGTTAGGTCCTGTGTTGGTCTGGGTAGACTAGAGAAACAAATCCAGGGCTCACATATGTATAGGAAAGAACTTTACATCAAAGAGTAATTATATATTAAGAAAACATCCCAGTCCAGATCAAGTCTATAAGTTTGCTATTAGCCCATATGTCTGATATTAGTCTATAAATTCCTCTTCAGACTCACACAACACATATGATGATGCCAAATGCCAAAGATCACAGGCCAGTGGGTGGAAAGCCTTGTGGATCCAGTGAAGGTAGAAGCATCTCCAGGGTTCTGGCTGCCATCAGCGTGGCTCCATGCGGTTTGTCACGAGAAGTGAGAAGCAGAGAGACATTGAGTCTGGCCTCCAGGGAGCTATTTATTTCTGTCATGCCTCCAAATGAGGTCATCAAGCTGTGATCTGGTTGACAAGCTAAACTCCACCCCTTTACTCTTAATACCCTCAAACTGACAGATTATGTAACTACTGCAGCTGTCATGATTAACTGGTACAAATAGGACATTACACTCAAAAAAACAATGTCTTCTCTGTTTCTTTATTTTTTTGAAATGTTTTATATATTTTAATGGAATTTAGAGCCGAGGAAATGAAATGCAAGTCTCAAGTTCCAGTAGTGAAAGATTGCTTGGGAAAACGATCACCGTTTGGTCATCATTGCTTGTCGTTAGTGGTGGTGTTAGGTGCCACGGAGTTAGTTCTGACCTACAGCGACCTTTATGCACAAAACAGCAAAACAGTGCTTGGTCCTGTGTCATCCTTAACATTGTTCCTATGTTTGAGCCCATGGTTGCAGCCACTAGGTCAATCCAGATACTTGAGCGCCTTCTTCCATTTCCCTTACCCTCCACTTTACCAAAGTACACCTAGTGGTGATAGCTACACATTGGGCTGTGCTCTGCATGATAGGCAGCTCAAAACTTCCAGAAGCTCGTAGGGAGAAAGCCAGGGCTTTCTATTCCTGTAAACAGTTGGTCTAGCAAAACCTCAGGGGGTCGCTATGGGTCACCGTTGACTTAGAGGCAATGAGATTTTTTGTTTTGTTTTTCCACTTTACCAAGAGTGATGTCCTTTTCTGGAAACTAGTCTCTCCTGAGAAGATGCCCAAAGATGTGAGATGAAATGTTGTCAATTTTACCTCTAAGGAAGAGTCTGGTTTTACCTCCTCCAAAATTTTGTTTATTTATTCTTTTGACGATCCATGATGCTTACAATATTATTCCCCACCACCACAATCCAATGCCTGGATTCTTTTTCGGTCTTCCTTTCTCAATACCCAAATTTAGCATGTATATAAGGCAATTGCAAACTCCATGGCTTGGGTCAGTGCATCTGAGTCCTCAAAGTAACTTCCTTACATTTCAATACTCCAACGAGGTCTTGTCCAGCAGATTTATCTAAAGCAGTGTATTTTTTGATCTCTTGAATGTTGCTTCCATGAGAATTGATTGTGAATTCAAGTAAGAAAAAATATTTGTCAACTTCAATGGTTTCTCCTTTTATCATGATGTTAACTATTGGTCCAATTGTTTGTTTCTTTACAATGAGTCTTATCCGTACTGAAAGCTGCAGTCCCTGATTTTCATCATCAAGGGCTTTAAATCTTCCTCACGTTTAGCAATCAAGGATGTTTCAACTGCATATCACAGGTTATTAACAAGTCTTACTCAGATCTTGATGCCACATTCTTCATAAAAACCAGTTTCTCTGAAGATCTGCGGAGCATACTGATAGAATATGTGCAGTGAGAGGATGCAACCTAGAGACACATTTTCAACCCTGAAGTATCCCCTTGATCTGTTACCAAACTATCTCTTTCTTGATTCATGTACAAATCCATGAGCACAATGGAATGTTTTGGAATTTCCATTTGTCTGAAGATTATCCATCGTTTGTTATGATTTACGCAGTTGAATGCCTTAGCATACTTGATAAAACACAAGTAAATCTCTTTCTGGTATTCTCTGTTTCCATTCAAAAATCTATCTGATATCAGCCATGATAACCCTTGTTCCATGTTCTCTTCTGAATTTGTCTTGAAAGTCGTTCAGCTCCCTGTCAATGTACTGCTGCAATCATTGCTGGATAATCTTCAGCAAAAGATCAGTTGAATGGGATATCAATAGCATTGGTCAATAGTTTGATCATTCTGTTGGGTTACCCTTCTTTGGAATGGGCACAGATATGGATCTCTTCATGTTAGTTTGACAAGTGACTGTCTTCCACAATTCCTGGAATGTATGCTTCCAATGTTTTATCAGCTGTTGAAACATTTCTATTGTTATTCCATCAATACCTGGCAGCCTAAAACACCTTTTTTTATTGTGGCTAATGCTTTCACAGAAACTTGAACTTCTCCCTTCAGCATGATTAATTATTGCTCATATGCCACCACCTAAAATGGAGGAATATCAACTAGCTCTTTTTAATACAGTGACTCTATGCATTATTTCCATCTTCTTTTCATGCTTCCTGCATCATTTAAAATTTTTTCCCATATAATTTTTCAACTTAAGTTTAATATTTTTCTTTAGTTCTTTCAGTTTAAGATTTGCTGAGCATGATCTTCCCTTTCAGTTTTCTAACTCTAGGTCTTTACACATTTCATCAGAACATTTTATTATGTCTTCTCAACTGCCCTTTGGAATTTTCTATTCAGATCTTTGACTTAATTATTTCTCACAATTGCATTAGCTACTCTACAGAGAGAAAATTTCAGTCTCTTCTGACATCTACTTTGTCACTCCTGTCTTTTTAATGATCTTTTGCTTTCTTCATGAATGATATTATTGATGTCCTGTCACAGCTCATCAGGTCTTCTGTCATTAGTATTCATTGCATCAAAACTGCTCTTGAGATGTTTTCAAAATTCAGGTGGCATCAACTCAAGTTTACATTATGGTTCTCTTGGACTTGTTTTAATTTTCTTCAGCTTTAACCTGAACTTATATAGGATCAATTGGTGATCTGTTCCACATTCAGCCCCTGGTCTGGGTTTAGCTGCTGGTATTGAGCTTCTCCATTGTCTTGCCCCACAGATATAGTCAATTTGATTTCTGTGTAATTCATATAGAGAAGTCCCATGTGTATAGTCTCATTTTTGTGGCATTGAAATAAATAGTATTTTTATGAACATGTTGTTGGTTTTGAAAAATCATTACTTAGGTTTGAATATCTACCATCTTCAGTTTCCATCTCTCAATGTGTTATATAAACTTCCCCTAAGAATACCCTTATGTTATAACTCAAGCAAACTCACTGCTATGGCATTGATTCTGTGAGACGGTAGAATTGGCCTCTGTGTTTCTGAGACAGCTGTACTCCTTCTCCTCTTCCCCTGAGCAGCTGCTTATTTTGAACTGTTGACCTTTCACTCAGCAGTCCAACAGGAAAGCACTAAGCCACCAAGGTTCCACTCATATTATAGTAAATATGGTTTATAAGTATTGTTTAGGAAAAATGCACTGGCATGTAAAAATCACCTTTTTTAGGGAAGCTAACAATATACATATACTATGCATTCTAATAAAGGTTTAGAAACTCTAGTTTCAAACACCGTTCACACATTTCAGTGTCTTGTTGCTGAAGCTCTTTGATAGGCATTCACTGGCTGGGCTGTTCTAATTATTATTGACTCATTTTATTTCTCTGACTTTTGATCCCAGGCTGATTTCTTCACCTGATTGCCAAGTTATACTTTTATTTCTTGCATCCAGTTATAAAGTGCTGCCTGGATTTGTTTGATACACCTTGGTAATAGTTTGACTGTCCTTGGATTTAACCTATTCCCTGTGGTTCTGGTGTATTGCTTAATGATTCCCTCATTCTCATGGTGTTAAAACGGAAGACAAGATTGTTTTATTTTGTTCTATGCTCTATAAAACATCTATGCAGTCATTTTAACAAACTGAATATTGTAACAATCTATAAGGAGTATTCATTTTGATTCCAGTATTTTCTCTCATTGGAAACATTTTATTCTCTGTGTTTCATGAAAGCACACTGTTTTCTTTTCAAAACCTGCTCAGTCTGGCTGCTGAGAAGAGTTTAAAAGCTATCGGGAGGTTTGAGGCTTTATTGATTTTGCAAGTTAAAGAATGACTGAGTCTTGACTCTCCGTCCCCCCACCACCAACCTCCAAGGAATCCTATATTCTGTTTTCCTTGACACAGATTTTGCCATAGGAAGGTAATAAAATGGGAGTGTCTAGCAGGCTCCACACTACCAGGAGCTTTAAGAAGTCTTTGGGGAATTATACTCCATGGAGGCTTCAGAGCTGTGTTTAGACTGGCTGTCTAGACAGTAGGAAATGAAATTCTGGCAGCCCCAGCTGTGTAATTGAATGTTTATGCAGATTGAGTTATAGCGCAGTCATGAGCTGCTTCATGTCGACATGGAAAGCTAAGATAAAGTTAGCTTATACCACATTTGCCATGGTGACTCATGCGCCTAAAATCAGACTCAAAAGTTCTGACTTATTCTACTGTTCAGAAGACGGTAGCACATGCATGTTTCCATTCAGTATCAATCAGCTATGTTTAGAAAATTTTACTATCATGAAGCTTGATGACTCAAACATTTAAGACTATTTCTATTTTTCTCCTCTTTCATAAAAAAGGAAAGGTTAATTATATGAATAGTTTTGTCATTTATATAGTGTTGACAGCCTTCTTATTTTATCTTGTCTTTCTTTCACCCAAACTAACAAGTATTGGTGTCCCTGTGGACAAGGAGCTCTGGGGGCATGGCGGGCGCATGTTGGGCTGCTAACCACACCGTCAACAGTTTGAAACCACCAACTGCTCCCCAGGGAAGGTGGGACTTTCCACTCCTGTAAAGAGTTGCAGTCTTGGAAGCTCTTCTCTATCTCATAGGGTCATTCGGAATTGACATCAACTCAATGAGATTTTGTTTTTAGTGGTGCAGTAAGTTAGGCATTGTCCCACAAGTTAGGGGGTTCAAACCCACCAGGTGCAGTCTGAAAACCTTAGGGAGTAGTTTTATTTTGTCCCATATAGTCACTATGAATCTGAAACTCTTCCATGGGCCTGAGCTTTTTGGTTACCTAGTCTGTGATTTTCTCCTCTCTCTTGCCATCCCTGGTAAAAATAATTTCTTTTTTTCCTATATGAAATACTTTTTTTGTGTGTTGTGGGGAGAACAACAATAAAAGTCAGTGTCAAATTATTCAATGTGTCAGAGTTTGTGGATGTCTAGAGAAATTCGTATTCTTTGTCAAAATAGTTCTTCTAAAATTATTCTTCTACCTTCTAGTTTTAGGGGATAGATTACTGTCTATGAAGTGATTTGCTTGTATTTCAATATTTGCATAAGCACGCATAAGCAAGGGGATTTGACCTATGTAAATTCAAAGTAACATGCATTGGAATATATAAATATTATATAAATAAATACATACTGAATAATTTCATTATTGGCTATGAACATATATGTATATGTAGATATTTTATATCATATACTACATATAGCTACATATGTATTCACAGAATTTAGTAGTATAGTCAGTTCTGACTCACAGTGACCAAATGAACAAAAGAATGAGACACTTCCTAGACATGCACCATTTGGACCATTGTGATGTCTGTGACCTTGATGCAGTCATTGCATCAATCCGCCTGATTCAGGGTCTTTTTTGTCTCTCAACTTCTCCTATATCAAGAATCATGTCTTTATCTAATAACTGGTCCCACCTGATAGCAAGTCCAAAATAAGTGACAGGAAGTCTTGTCATCCTCCCTTCTTCCAAGTCAGATTGGTTATTCTTCAGGATGATGGAGCTTTAGTATCATTGTGAGCTGCTCAATGAATCCATAATAAATTCAGTTTTTATTATCAGAACCACAATTCAAAGATATTAATTCTTGGTCACTCTCCCCTATTCATTGTCCATTTTTCCCTTGCCTATGAGTCAATTGAAAATACATGGCTTGGGTCAAGTGTACCTTAATCTTTAAAGTGATATCTTTGTTTTCAGCACTTTAAAAAATCTTTAGCATCCACACAATACAATTATATTTTGATTTATTGACAGCTGGCATTTATTATGGATACAAATTAAATCGTTAACAATTTTGATCATTTTTTTTGTTAATCACAATGTTGTGTTATGGGCAGAGTATTGGTTGAGAGTTTTTGTTTTCTTTATGTAGAATTTTTAACAAGGGTGTAAGTAGTCTTTAATTTTCATCAGTAAATGCTTCAAATCCTTTTCTCTTTCTGTAAACATAGTTGTGTCACATAACAATCAAAAGTTACTAATTGATGAGTCCTCTTCAACTCCTGATGCTGCATTTTCTTCATAATTCAGCTTCTCAGATTACATGCTTAACGAATATATTGACTGTGTAGGGTGAAGAGACACAGGTGTGATGCTTGACTTTACACCACCTTATAGCCCCTTGCTCTGTTCAAATGACTGCTTTTTGGTTTTTTTTACTGATTCTGCATGAAGACAGTTAAATGTTCTGTAATGTCCGTTATTCACAACATGGTCTAATCTGTTTTACAACCCTCAATCAAATGCCTTTGCGTAGTCAATGAAGCTTAGGCAAATATCTGTCTGATATTCTCTGCTCTCAGCCAAGCTCCATCACATGTCACTTATTTCTCATTCCCTTCTGAATTTGGCTTGAATTTCTGGTATTTTCTTGTTGATGCACCATTTGAAACTATTTCAAAAGTTATCTTTATGATAATTTTGCTCATATATGATAACAATAGCTTCTTTGATAATCCTGTACTTGTATTGATCATCTTTCTTGGAAGTGGGCACAGATATGAAATATTGTTCTCTTGCTGTCTGGTGATGTGGTATTCACTTGCCAAATGAGTCCACACACATAAGTGAGTGCTGCCAATATTGCATCTATACGTTGATACCTTTTCATTGATAGTCTATCAAATTCCAGAGAACCCTGTTTGCCAATGCGTTCAGTGCAGTTTGGATTGCTCCCTTAACTAGCATCAGTTCTTGATGATTTGCTACCTCTTGGAGTGGTTAAATGTTGGAAACTGCTTTTGTATACAATGTCTTTGTGTATTTTTTCATTTGTCTTATGCGTCCTGTCTTGTTGAATTACTTTCTTATAAAAAATTTCAACTCATTGCCATGTTCTGACTCAAAGAGATCCATGACAGCAGAGTAGAACTGTCCTGTCAGTTTCCAAGACTGTGAATCTTTATGGGAGTAAAAATTCCAATCTCTATTTGATGGAACAACTGGTTGTTTTGATAGCTGGCATTGAGGCTACCAGCCCAAAGCACAATCTACTACATCACTAGGTTCTTTTGCACATAGAATCTTTCATTATGACAATTCCAGGCTTTTCATTGTGTTATTTCAGATTAAGAAGTGCTGAGTCTGTTTGTTTAGTTTCCTTATAGTGCTTTAAATCCAAGTCTTTACAGATTTTACTAAAATATTTTACTTTTCTATTCACCCATTGATTTTTTTCTTTTCAGCTCTTTCATTTAATCATTATTTCTATTTGATTTAGTTATTTTACATTCAGAAGCATGTTTCAGAAGCTATTCTGACATCCATTTTGAACTTTTCCTTTCTTCATGCCTGTTTAAAGTTATTTTCTTTCTTCATATGCAATATATTTGAAGGCATAACTCCTATGGTGTCTGGTTATTAGGGTTTAATGCATCAAATCTCTTCTTGAAATATTTCATAAATTAAAGTCAATGTACCCTAAGGTGGTACTTTGGTTCTTGGGGACTTGCTTTAATTTTCTTCATTTTCAACTTGAAATTGCAGTGGAAGACTTAATGACCTGTTTCACAGTTAGCCCCTAACTTTGTTCTGGTCTGACTGATGAGACTGAGCTTCTTAATCATTCCTTGCTACTTATAAAGAAACTTGATTCCATGAATTTTATCTGTCAAAGTCTATAGATATAGTTATTGCTGATATTTTCTCTCTCTTTCCCTCTTTGACTAAAGGCATTTTCCATGAACATGTAACTTATCCTGAAAAACTCTAGCATGTGATCACTAGTGTACTCTTTATCATCTTTTTTGGGGGTTTTGTTTTGTTTTGCATTTTTAATCATTTTATTAGGGGCTCATAAACTTATCACCATCCATACTTACATCAATTGTGTAAAGCACTTTGCACATTCATCGCCCTCATTATTCTCACAACATTTGCTCTCCACTTAAGCCCCTGGCATCAGGCCCTCATTTTTTCCCTTCCCTCCCCACTTCCCCCTGCCTGATGAACCCTTGATAATTTATAAATTATTATTTTGTCATATCTTTCCCTGTATGACATCTCCCTTCACCCTCTTTTCTGTTGTCCATTGCCATGGGAGGAGATCACATGCTGATCCTTGTAATCGGTGGCCCCTTTCCAATCCACACTCTCTCTATCTTTCCAGTACTGCCACTCACATCACTGGTCCTGAAAGTATCATCCTCCCTGGATTCCCTGTGTTTCCAGTTCCTATCTGTACCAGTGTACATCCTCTCGTCTAGTCAGGCTTGCAAGGTAGGACTGTGATCATGATAATGGGGGGGGGGGGGAGGAAGCATTTAGGAACCAGAGGAAAGTTGTATTTTTCATCATTGCTACATCACACCCTGACTGACTCATCTCCTCCCTGAGACCCTTCTGTAAGGAAATATCCAGTGACTGACAAATGGGCTTTGGGTCTCCACTCTACACTCCCCCCTCATTCACTATGGTAAGATTTTTTTGTTCTGATGATGCCTGATACCTGATGCCTTCGATACCGCATGATCACACAGGCTGGTGTGCTTCTTCCATGTGAGCTTGGTTGCTTCTGAGCTAGATGTCCGCTTGTTTACCTTCAAGCCTTTAAGACCCCAGACACTATATCTTTTGATAGACGGGCACCATCAGCTTTCTTCTTCACCACATTTGCTTATGCACCAATTTGTCTTCAGAGATCGTATCAGGGAGGTGAGCACACAATGATATGATTTTTTGTTCTTTGATGACTCATAACTGATCCTTTTGACACCTTTTATTGATCCTTATTCTTTGCTTACAACTTGCCAACTTGATTTCATGTTTGTTCAATTTCAGACTGCAGAGGTTGATAAAAATATTTAATTCCTTTATCTTTGACATTAGTGATTAATGTATGTGTAAGTCTAGATATACTAGAGAAACAAGTCCATGGACACACACATGTGTATAAGAAAAAGCTTGTATACAAGAACAATTGAATTTTGAGAAATTATCCCAGCCTAGCCCAGATCAAGTCCATAAGTCCAATATTAACCCACATGTCCAATACTAATCTGTAAATTCCTCTTCAGACTCACAAAACACATGCAATGATGCCAAATGAAGGAGGATCACAGACCAGTGGGTGGAAAGTCTTGTGGGTCCAGGGGCAGTAGAGGTATCAGTGCTGGCAGGGGTCTCCATGTGGCCTTTGCAGCTTCAGGGCTCAAATGTAGCTCCATGTGTCTCATCTGCAGGAATGTCTCACAGGGAGTGAGCATGTATCTGCTTCCAGAGAGCTATTTTTCTCTTCAGTGTCTCCAAATGAGGTTATCAAGCTGGACCAGAATGACAGGCTAAACTCCACCCTTTTGCTCTTCAGTCTCAAATTGACAACAGATTATGTAACTACCACAGTGTATAAATTTGAACAGTATTTATTTTTACTGGTGTTTCTTAAGACATGTGGATATTATCCAATCAAGGGCAATAGTGTATTTAAGAAAGATCCTCAAATGTTTGTTTTCCTGATAAATCCAACAGAATTCCTGTTTATAATTCCTTTCATAGTAGACCGTGCTATTGTACAATTCAAAAACGGCCAGTTCAAGTGGATTTCAGCTTCTAGGTATCACAACAAAACACCTAACTTTTTTAAAAGCATGATATCACATGCCATTAAAATTTTGCTGAGTATAATCCACAAGTGATTGAAGTAGCACAAAGGAGCTGGGTGGAAATTTAGACTCAGCTGATATGGACTAGCCAGATTCCTAGGATGGCTTGGATAGAGAAATCTCATGCTGACATCAGATAGCTCCTGACTGAAAGTAGAGAATGCCAGAAATATATTGCTCTGCAAAGTCACTGTGTGGATTACAACAGCTATGAAAACCATTAAGAAGAAAGACAATTAAAAAACAGCTCCAAGTGTTGAAGCAGGGATATCAGTTGGAGGACTACAGCATGCCTGACATGAGGCATGGTATTCTCAAACACCTCACGGGCATGTGAGAGCTAGACTATGATTAAGGAAGACAGCAGAAATCTGATAGTTTTAAATTCTGGTGGGAAGTATTGAAAGTAGTGTGGACTCCCAGAAGAACAAACTACTCTGGAAGGACTGGTGGCTATGAGCTGTCAATTTTTTGGTTAGTAGTTGAGTATTTATCCATTTGCCACCATGTCTCCTTCCTATATGTATAATCTGCAATAAAATGTATTGACAGATGCTCTGCATGTTAAAACCAAAGAGGCATTTGCTTTCTTTTTTAAATCACTTTATCGAGGGCTTGTACAATTCTTATCACACCATACATACATGCATACATTGTGTCAAGCACATATGTACATTTGTTGCCATCATCATTCTCAAAACATTTGCCTTCTGCTTGAGCCTTTAATATCAACTGCACATTTCCCACCTCCCTCTCCACTCCCCCCCTACCACATGAATCCTTCATAATTCATAAATTATTGTTATTTTGTCATATGTTACACTGTCCAACATATCCCCTGACCTCTTCTCTGCTATCCATCCCCTAGGGAGGAGGCTATATGTAGATTCTTGTAATCAGCTTCCCTTTTCTACCCCACATTCCCTCCACTCTCCAGGCACCGCCACTTTCACCACTGGTCCTGAAGGAGTCGTATGTCCTGGGTTCCCTGTGTTTCCAGTTGCTATCTGTACCAATGTACATCCTCTAGTCTAGCCAGATTTGTAAGGTAGAATTGGGATCATGATAGTGGGGGTGGGGGGCAGGAAGCATTTAAGAACTAGAGGAAAACTATATGTTTCCTCATTATTATCCTTCACCCTGACTGGCTCATTTCCTCCCCACAACCCTTCAGTAAGGGGGTATCCAGTTAGTTACCGATGGGCTTTGAGTCTCCACTCTGCACTCACCCCCATTTACAATAATATGATTATTTTGTTCCTTGATGCTTGATACCCGATCCCTTCAACAGCTCAAGGTCACACAGGCTGGTGTGTTTCTTCCATGTGGGCTTTGTCACTTCTGAACTAGGTGGCCACTTGTTTATCTTCAAGCTTTTATGCCCCCAGACACCGGGCACTAGAGCTTTCTTCACCACATTTGCTTATGCACACGTTTATCTTCATTGATTATATCAAGAAGGTGGGCACCCTCTGATATACTTTTTAGTGCTTTGATGTCTGATAACTGGTCCCTTCTACACCTCCTGGCTAGACAGGCTCGTGTGTTCTTTCCATGTGGGCTTTGACGTTTTTCAGCTATATGGCCGCTTGTTTATCTTCAAGCCTTTAAGACTCCAGATGCTATATCTTTTGGTAGCTGGGCACCATCGGATTTCTTCACCAAATTTGCTTATGCACACATTTTTCTTCAGCAATCTTTTCGGGAAGGTGTGCATCCTGGAATGCCAATTTAATAGAACAAGGTGTTCTTGCATTGAGTAAGTGCTTGAGTGGAGGCCCAATGTCCATCTGCTGCCTTAATACTAAACCTATAAATATTTGCATATAGATCTGTTTCTCCACACTCTTATATAAATATATTTACATATGTGCATTCCAGTCTTGAGATCTCTGTAAATACCCTTTGTCACCTAGTTATTTCTTCTATTTCCTTTTACTTTCCTCTTGTTCCACTATCATAATCAGCCTTCATTTGGGTTTCAATAATTTCTCTCAGTTACCTTGCCCTTGTGGAATCCCTACCAGGCCTCTCACACCCTCCTTGCCACTGACTTTGGATCACTTGTTTATCCCCTGTCCCTGGATTAGTCAGCACCACCTCCTTACCCCCGCCTCACCCTCTCCCGTGTCCCCCTAGAGCCATTGGTCCCATTGTTTTCTCCTCAGACTATTCATCCAGTCTATCTTATCTAGATAGATCTGTAGAGATAATAATATGCACCAAAAATCAAGCCATAGAACGATAGGCGATGATTGAGAACACAGCCCTGACAACAAAAAAGGAAACTAATTAACCATAGAAGAATAAATTAATTAAAAGAAAAAAAAATTTAAATAAAGAAAAACCAATAAATAGATCAAGGTCTGTATTTTGATCTCTAGGCGTGTCCTTCAGTCAGGCCCAATTGGGTACCAACTCTGGCCCCTGTCACAGGGTCAGTCTGAGCCAGTCCTGGTATTGAGTCCCATAGCTGCAGCTTCGGTGCTGTCCTCTCAAGTAAATTCTTCTGGGGGGAGGGACAGTTTTCCACTTAGCTGGTATGGGGGCTGAGCCCTCAGACCCCCCACTGGCTCCCCACTCCTTGCTGGCACACTGCATTCATCTGGCACTGGCTTTATATCTGGTCCCTCTTTCCCTGTGGAGACACAAACAATACCCTCATCTTGGGTGTGTCAGTGCCCTATTTCCCCATCACACATCTTTTTTCTTTTTTTCCCCTTTCCTCCCTCCACCCCCTTTTTAGTTGGCCACCATATGTACCCCTAGATTTAGTTTGGCCCCTGCCATACTACCTGGACCTCACCCCTAGAGTATTTGTGTACAGTAGCTTTTACCCTGTGCCCCTTTTGCATTTACCTTTCTGTTCTTTCTATATATATATATACATACATATATATATACATATATATATACTATGTATATATGTATATAAACTTACCTCAGTGGACTCATGTTATACTTGTACTATTGCGCTTGGCTTGCTTCATTTAGCATAATTTCCTCCAGTTCTTCCCATGTGGTGATATGCTTCATGCGTTCATCACTGCATTTTAGCGATGCGTAATACTCCATTGTATGTATGTACCACAGTTTTTTAATCCAATCGTCAGTTGATGGAAATTTGGGTTGTTTCCAACTCCTTGCGATTGTGAACTGTGCCACAATAAACATTGGAGCATAGATGTCTGGCCATGGTTTGTTTCTTGCCTCTTCTGTGTATATGCCCAGGAGGGGGATTGCTAGTTCACATAGTAACTCAATTTCCATCTGTTTGAGAAATCACCAAATCATTTTCCATAGTGGCTGTACATACCTGCAGGTCCACCACGGTCCCTCCACCATTTGTTGCTTTCTGATTTTTTGAATTGGGCTATCTTTGAGGGTGTTAGGTAGTATCTCAAAGTTTTTTTGATTTTCATTTCTCTTATGGCTAAAGATCAGGAACATTTTCTGATATGTTTATTGGCCATCCGGATTTCAGACTCTGTGAAACTTCTACTTAGGTCCTTTGCCCACCTCCTCAGTGTGCAATTAGCTTTTCTCTTATTGTAAGCTTGCAAAGTATTGCAGATTTTAGTAATAAGGCCTTTGTCTGATGTGTCCATTGCTAAAAATGTTCTCCCAGATGGTGGACTCTCTTTCTTTCAGTGCACACAGGTGTTTTATCTTCAGTATATCCCACTTGCCTATTTGTGGCTCCTCTGTATTTGCATCCTTCCCTATTTCTGATAGCCTATGTATTCCCTGTGCCAAAGTTCTCAAGGTTGTCCCAATTCCCCAAAGAGGCATTTTTTGAAATGTGAATGGGGATATAGTAGTTATATGTGGGGCTTCAAAACACATGGTTGTTAGTTTGAAGCCACTAGCTTTCATGAATAAATAATTTTGCATAGTGCTATGTGCTCTTGATATATATATATATATATATATATATATATATATATATATATATATATATATAATCATAACCCATACATATGGGTGTCATTACTCTATACTCTCTATATATATTACATATAAATATAGTGCTATTACTCTTTGCCCAAATATACAGGTAAAGAGTATACATTCTCCAATATATATTTGGAGAAATTAATATTCATAAGACTTTCACAGCCAGTTCTTTAAAAATATAGATTGCCCGGCCTCCATTGTTATTCAGTCTTTGTCTTAAATCTCTGCTTGTACTTGTTCACCTTGAGGGACTCAGATGAAAAATAAAATACCAGTCATATTTGTTAACTTTCCAAATGGACAAAAATGCCAACTTATAGTGCATTTGGAGTTCATTTCACCAGGTCAGACTGTGAATCAAGCTTTCAATTTAGAGATTCTGTAAAGAGTGCATAACAGTTTGTGACAAAAAAAAGGCCTCATTTGTGACAGACATGGGACTGGTTTTGTCAGCACAACAATGCATGTCCTCACACAACCATCTCAGTGTGCCAGGTTTTGGCAAAAAACAGCATGTCTCTCTTGTCCCATGCACCATACTCACCTGAAACACTCCATGTGATTTTTTTTTCTCCTCCGTGAATGCAGAGAGACATTAAAGGAAAGTGATTTGAAGACCTAGAACAGGGGACGAGCAAAACGATGAAGGTGCTGTCGGCCTCCAAACAGATGAGTTTGAAAATGTTTCCTAGAATGGAACTTCTGATTTGACAAATGTATTAAGTGTAATGGAGAGTACTTGGAAGGTAATTAGGTTGCTTTGTAAAATAAAATAAAATAAAAATGTCACTTTGGGAAAAACAAACAAACATCCATCTTTGGGTGGGGTGCCGACTTGTATACACACACACATGCACACAAATACACATTTTTGTTGTTGTTAAGTGCCTCTGTTTTGACTAATAGTAATTCTGTGTGGATCAGAGCAAAACACTGCCACATTCTGAGAAACCCTCACAACGTGCTTGCTGTTTGAGCCCATCATGGCAGTCCCTGTGTCAGCCCATTTCTTGATGGTCTGGATTGTTGCTGCTGACTTACTTGGCCAAGCATGAAGTGCCTTTGCAGGGACTGGTCCCTCCTTACAATATGTCCAAAGTACATCAGAGTAAATCTCACCATCCATGCTTCCAATGAAGGCTTTGGCTGTATCTCACCCAGATAGATGCATTTGTCTCTGTCAGTCCATGATAATTTTGGTATCATTTGCCCAAACCATGATTCAGATGCATTGATTCTTTCGCAGTTTTTCTTATACATTTCTTGACTTTCAAGGGCATTTAAAGCGTTTGAAGATATCGTTGTTTTGGCCAAAGTCACCTTAGAACACGAAATGACATCTTTGCTCCTCAGCACTTTATCTTGTCTAACAGCTTTTCTGAATTCAATATACCTTTGGTGTCTTGGCTGAAAATTCCATCAGCACTAGTTGTGGACACAAGATGAAATTCAGGGTAGCTTCCAAAGTTTTCAGTGTTTATTATGGTGTTTTCTATTGATCCAGCTGTAGGAATTTTGGTTTCCATTACATTGGGTTATAATCCATACTAAAGGCTGTCTTGATCTTCAGTTGGGCTTCTAACTGTAAGGTCAGCAAAAGAAGCCATGAGCCCCTCTTGAGGAGCAAGATGAAGCTTTTTGCTCCCAAAAAGATTTTTGGGTTCGTGGATATTTTATTTTGTCCTATAGGTTTAATATGAATTGAAATTAAGAAAACTTTTAAGTTCTCAAATTTTGTCTTACTTGAATCCACATTAATTGCTCATGGAAACAGACCTCAAGAGATCCATAGATATATTGCATCAGGTAAATCCAATACACAAAACTTTTAAAGAATTTTGAAGAGAAAGAACGGTACTTTGAGGAATAAGATTTGTCTGACCCAATTTGTGGTATTCTCCATTGCATCATATGCATGCAGAAGTAACATTAAATAATGAAGAACATAGAAAAATCAAGGCATTTGCATTGTGGTGCTGAGGAACATTGAAAGTATCATTGCCCGCTCAATGGACCAACTGATTTGTATTGGGAGAAGTAAGGCCATATGCTCCCAAGAGGCAAGATGGTAAGAGTTTGTCCTGCATGCTTTGGACAGGAGACACCAGTCCCTCGAGTGAACTTCATGCTTGTTAAAGAGGAGAGGAAGCCAAAAAGAGGAAGGCCCTCAATGAGATAGATTGATCCATTGGCTACATCAATGGGTTGAGTCATACTTGTAATTAATTGTGAGGATGGCGGAGGCCTGAATAGTATTTAGTTCTTTGTTTGCAGGGTCCCTGTGGGATGGAGTTGACTTGATGGGATCTAACAACAGCAACAATCTAGGTAATTTCATGAAAGTTACTGTGATCTTTGCAAAAATTATTTGAGTATCAAGACATGATGTCTAAAGACAGCCTTTAAGAATAAAACTGGTTTTATAATTATAATACTTTTAATAACCTATGTTCTTGTCCATTCAGTTTTAAATCCTTATGAAACAATTAATAGGATTTAGTCCCTTAAGGGATAAAGTAATGCTCTGCTAAAGTTAACAGCTTTTCTCTTCTGACATTTTTCCAATTTAATTCACCTGAGAGATGGAACACACTCTCATTCTTAGTAATGTTGTCTTCACAGCAATGATCCCTAGAAAGCTGTGAAAGTGATCGTGCCCAGATGCGTCTAGCAGCACCTGTAATTGAAAAACTTCCAAAGTAATTGTGATTTCCCTCCTCTCGCAAGTAGCATCACCCTACATTTTCTTTTGTTGTTCATAGGTACCATTAATTAAACAGTGTTTTGTTCAAAAAGGTACTATTTGTACATCAGTTATTTAAGCCTAGTAACTGTGTTAGTAAATATTAAAGAGTTTTAAGGAATATTCTTTTAAAACTTATAAAGTCATGTTAAAAATATGGCAATTCTACATTGAAACAGGGTCAACTGGATTTGTTAGTTATAGAAAGTCTTATGACCATCTACATCACATATCAGTAGACTCAAAGAATTTAAAGTTGTTTTCTTTTAGAAATAAGGTAAAATGAGTAAGACAAATGTGTAAACATAAAGTAAAACATGACTTTTTATGATTAATTCTACACTTTTAATATGTAAGAAAATAGTATGACAAACAAAAGCATTATTACTTTTGTTCAGCTATCTGTAAGTTTTAAGTCTATGGAGAGAAGAAGAGAAAGATAGTCAATAACTTCATAGAAGGAGCCCTGTTACTGAATATTGTCATGGTTTATATCTTCGGAGTTATGTCTATAAACTCAACTAATTTGAATTTTTTGGTGAACATATACATTGCTCTAGTCATTGAGTGATTTATAAAAGTTAGTACTGATTCTGATGAAACATTATGGATTCCTTCATTAAAATATTCATGGGAGGCATAGAGGGTTTAGAAGGAAAATGGAGAGTCTGCATCAAGATCTCTGCAGAGGCTTCTCTGTAATCCCATTCCCCACTAAAGTACCCCTCAACCTACAAACAAACCAAATCTACCACAAACAGAAGAAGCAGAAACTTCCAGAAGCAATAGGGTTATAAATATGCAAATTAGTCAAATAATTATATCAGCTACGCTAATGATGAATCATGAAAAAGACAACATACTAACTTTATGTATATTTTTGTTTTCTATACCATATATTTATGGGGCCTTGTGGTGTCATGATTTTGAGTTGGGCTGCTAACTATAAGGTCAGTATGTCAAAACCACCAGCTGCTCCACTCCTTGGGCGAAAGATGTGGCTTTCTACTCCTATAAAGAGTTGCAGTCCCAGAAATTCCCAAGAGCAGTTGACTGCTGTCCTGTCAGCTAGCTATGGGTCATAATTAACTTGATGGCAATGAGATACCATTGGTCCCTTTCCGATGATGTGTGACCTTCCAAAAAAGCAGTGTACCCACATCCAAAGAGTGATCCTTTCCTCCTTCAAGGGAAAAAGGAAAACGGAGCAGAATGAAATCTTGAAAAGTGCTACAGGTCCTTGGGACATCATCAGGCACTCTCTCACACACATTCTGAGAGCTCCAGGAAGAGAAATGAGCTTAGAGTAAATAGTAAGAATACATTCTCTAGAACCCCAGATATTCATATAGACGTGAATCTACATAACCAACCACCGTAGCAAACCCCAAAGAAAGTCCAAAGGGATCTAATATTGTCACCAAACTGTTGTAAATCAAATATAAAAAAGATAATTTTTGAAAGATATCAGAGAAATAAATTGGAACCTACTTGACTCAAAAACTCACTGCCTTTGAGTTTATTCTGACTCATAGAGGCCTGTGGGGCAGAATAGAATGGCTGTATGATTTTCCAAGACTTTAAATCCTTACGGGAGTAGAAAGCTTTATCTCTCTCCTACAGAGTGGCTGGTAGTTCTGAACTGGTAGCCTTGTGGCTAGGAGTCCAATTCGTAATGTAACTTACACACCACCTTCAGACTTGTACAAGTGATCCTAAAGATGCTTAGACACTCACTTCTCAGAATTCACCACTTCCAAAAGGCAGCGAAAAAGCCTTGGTTGCTGTTAAATGCACCCGTCACTCCATGGAAAAAAGATGAAACTTACTGCTGCCCTGAAAATTTACAGTCTCGGAAACTCTCTATGGGGTTCCCATGGGTGAGCATTGATTCAGTGGAGTGGAGGTTTTGTTTGTATGTACTCATTTAGAAGGCAGTGAGTTGACATACTGGAAGCATTGAAATACAAAAGAAAATTATCAACCAAAAATTCTATATGTGGACACACAGTTCTTCAAACGAAGGAAGCATGAATGCATTGTCACATAAATGAAAGGGGAAGGGATCCATTACCATGCTGTCTGCCTATGAGAAACACCCGATCAGAAGAAAGTTCACGTTTGTGTTAGTCTGGGCAAACTAGGGAAACAAATCCACAGAAACTCATATGTATAAGAGTGAGTTTTATATAAAGGGTAAGTGTACATTAACAAAGCATCCCAACCCAGTGCTGTCCAAGCCAACATGTCCAACATTAGTCCATATGTCCGACACCAATCCACAAAGTCCTCCTCCAGCTCACAAAACTATATGGAATGACGCCAGCTGCAGGAGGAATCCAAGTCAGTGAACGTGTAAGCATCTCAGCACTGTCAGGGGTCTCCACGCAGCTGCTCCAGCAGCCCGGGCTACAACAGGGTGTGTCCATGTGGCTTATCTTCAGGAATGTCTTGCAGGAAATGAACCTTGCCAGCTGACACGGGGAATGGCTAAGGCAGCTGCATCCTGGTCCGACCATCAGAAAGCAAGAGACCCGAGAACTAGAAGGGTGAGGCTCACTGAGCCATTAATTTCTTCGCCCTTCAAATAATCTCACATGTGTTTATTGCTCAGGTTGGCACAATAAGCCTTAACTATATCAAAGTTAAAAAAAACCCAAAGCACTAAACATTAACTCAAATCATATGAAAATTTAAAAATTATCTATTAAAAGTTATTAAAAACTTATCTTCCTGAGAAATGTCATATTGTGTACTTGTGTTTTCTGTGCACCAAATGCAACAGCTTTTTTCCCCCTTCACGACAGTTGTCTATCTGAATTTTATGATAATTATTTTATATCTGAATATTATTACGTTATGTTCAACTACTTTTATTTATAATTTATGTCACATGTCACTGCTTTAACATTTGAAAAATCAGTTTCTTCTTAATTTTTATTACTCTGTATACATAGTAAAAATAATCATTGACTAAGCCACTTTTGTTCTGCATGTTTTATGTTTCTGTTTTTAATGAATCACTTTATTCCAATTCCAAGACAGATTTGTTTGCTCACTTGTTGTTCATGTGGAAGTACATGGAAAATGTATTGAATACAGTAAGTGGCAGTGAAAAGGAGGCAGACTCTCAAGACGATGGACTATCTACAAGCTGATACAGTGCTGTAACAATGACGTCAGTCATAACCATAGTGAAGATCAGGATGGGGCAATGTTTTCTACTGAGTTATAACTGATTGGATAACACCTACCAACAACAATACTATATAGGGTTTTAATACTATATAGGGTCTCACATAATATCTTGTATAAAGATCTTATCTTACATAAAATATACTTGAAATGATTATTAATCTTTTTTAATAAAAAAAGAGAGTAAACCTGAAGTTGTAAAAGGAATTTAACAGCAAGAAAGATTGTGGATGAAATAAGTTTGAACTTAAACAAGGTAATGTGGTTTTCTTTTCTTTTTTTGTGGGGGGTGGTGGGGGGCCGGGAGGACTAGCAACCCGACTAAATGGCGCAAATGTTGGTATAAAATGAAGACTAAAATTCAGAATATCACTGGTGAAGATTAAAAGCCTGAGTAAAGATCCTCAAGGAAAAGAAGGTGTTTGAATGATTGTTCTGTAGGATGGAGAGTTTAGGTATTGGGAGGGTATAAACGTTTTCACTCTCTCAACCACAGTGTATGACAATGGTTTCCACTTCATAAATCATTCTCATCCTCAGCTTTGACATCAAAATCCCCTTCCTTGGAAAAATTCACTCACCCTTGTTTCGGGTGTCCAGAGATAGTCTCCATTCCTTTCTTTTTAGTCAATGTATTTTAATTTATTTTTAGAAATAATTTTATTGGGGGCTTTTACAGCTCTTATAACATTCCATACAACTATTGTATCAAGGATATTTGTACTTATGTTGCCATCATCATTTCAAAAACATTTTCTACTTGAGTCTTTGGTATAAGCACCTCTTTTTCCCCCTCCCTCCTTCCACCTTCCCATACTTGTGAATTCTTCATGAATTATACATTGTTATTATTATTTTGTATCTTACACTGTCCTTTTTTTCTGCTTTCACCCATGTATCCAGTAGGAAAAGGAAGACACTCTTTTTAAATATAAATTTTTCTAAAACAGTTCATAAGGGGAAATTGTGAAAATGAGGAAACACGTAACTTTGAGTAACAAAAGAGAAAGTTAGTATGCCATTACAAAGACTAAATGAACATAGTCGTGTGGAGCTCATCTGTGTGTGTGTGTGTGTATTAAAGAAGTATGAGTTAAGGAAACTAATCAGAAACTAAACAATGTTGCTCTAGCTGAAATGCCACAAATAGCAGGGGTACATTCTAGGGGAACCTCAGTACAAATGATAGCTATTCTTCTCCCAAGACATCTCCTCTTTGCTGTGCTTACATTTAAAAATGTAACACAATCGAGTGCCAGCTACAGAATGCGATGCTTTCTATTTTTATAGTTTTACTTCCATATAGTGTGAGAAAACCTGTCATTATTGTGCTAAGGAATATTTTGATTCACTCCTAATTTTGTTTTTCCTTATACAATTCACCAAATAAGCATTGGATGGCCACATATGAGCCATCTGAGATAAAGAGTGTTATTCAAAATAAGGTTCTTTCTAGTTCCCAAATATCCTATATTTTAATGGGAAAAAGAGGACAGTCCAGTTCATTACCAGCATTTCTTTGTGATCAGACCATATACAAAGATAATGGAATGAAATCAGTCTATACAGAGGGAGAGACCCCACCGCAAGACCCAATATGTGACCTTCAACTCCAGTCCAGTGTTCTGGGTGACCGTGACCTTGGTTGCTACTGTTCTCAGGAGGACACGCATAGAGTGGAACCATGTGATGTCTGCATTACATTTATTTATACACATTTTTGTTGAAACTTAGAGTGGGAGTTAACCACAACGATTGACACAGGCTGGGCGCAATGGGCCCACACACGGCAGCATTTGGGAAGATGGCACACGTCTGGGGAGTGCTTTTGCCCCCTGTGGGGCCTGTGGTCATTATAAGTCAGAACCCACGCAGCAGCATCTAATAGCAATGACATTCTTACAGTCTGGAAAAAGGAGACAGAACTACTCTTGCCACTGGTAAGGCTAATTATGAGCTATGGCCTGGTCTAGATTGGAAATAATTCGTGGCCTGCAACTTAAAGACATTGAGAGAACTTTTCCCATACCTGCACTTACCTGCCACCAGGGAAAATTGGAATTCTTGCCTTTTAAAGTGGTCATCGCATTTGTCAACTGGAAGTAAAAGGTTCCACCCAGATTGCTAGAAGGAGCAGAAATGCCTTTTGGGGACTTAAGCATTGCCTCATCATTTACATCAGACATTATGAATAGGTAAAAGTCTGGTTGCACAGTGGTTAAGTACTAAGATTGCCGAAGCAAAGTCATCAGTGGTCCCAATCCACTTGGCAGGAAAAAGATGTGGCAGCATACTTCTTAAATATTTCAATCTTGGAAACTCTATAGAGAACGTGGGCTCATCCAATAGGAGCACTGTGAACTGGAATCAATTAGCTGACAATATTTTGCTATGTTTAGTTTTATTTGAATAAGCAGATGTCTTTATTTGCAAGGAAAGATGGTTTTGGAGAAGATTCTTGATTCTTGAGGATGAATTCGAAGTACTGCTAAAGGATTTTTACCCTCAATCACGGAAGAACAGGGCAACCAATACTCATCCTTGTTAAAGTAAAATGAGAAAATAGAACATTGCAAAAATTAGCTACAGGCTTTGTTCAAGAAAAGAGGAAATTAAGATACTATCCCTGTTTGAAAATCTGGCGTATTTGTTACAAGTAAATCCAAGAAAAAATGGAAAAGGATGAAAGAGAGTATGCTTTTAATACAATCTACAGAACAGCTTTTTAATTAAAGGTTTCTTTTCAAAAGGTTGGTGTTGAGTCATAGCACCAGTATCCTATCCTGGACAGCTGCCCATTGGACAAAGCAGTTGTGATTGGTTATATGTAGACAGCTACAAGTTCAAGACCCTGAGCTGGAATAAGATCCTCCATATAAGGCAACAGCAGCTTAAAAACCCTAACAGACATTCCAGAGAAGCCAACTATGCATCCTACAGGGGACCAAGTGTGTAGATGCTGGCTACAGAGAGAACATAGCAGTCAACTTTTATCAAACAAGCAACATACATCACTCAACACTGTTCTGTAACCAAACAAAGAGATGTTTGCCCTGTGTAATCTTTCCTGTCCTTAACCACTCAGAAAGAAAATCAGGCATCTGAAAGAGGGAGCATGCATATTGTTTTATTCTTTAGATATGAGATTGGGTATTTGTAAGCGATTGAAATATATTCTATTAGTCAAACATGACAAAAAGAAACAATCTAAATTAAGATGCGGCAGAAAATAAGGAATGGGTTTAAATAGAATTCAAAGGCATAGTTGAAACGAAATAATGAAAAACTTATCCATTTGATGTTTATGTAAATTTGAACCATCTCAATAAATCAGTCCAACAGTGTTACAAACAGAGCAGGCGTGAAAACTCTCAGCGACTACAACAGAAATGGGCCCTTCAGATGAAAGTGTTAGTCACATGATGCACGGTGGCAGTGGTTCATTAACAGAGTAAGTGCTAAAAGACCTATACTCAGTTGTTCTTCTATCCTACTTATCTCATTGCCATCGAGGCAATTCTGACTCATAGGAACCTTATCCAAAGGAACAGAACTGCTTTTAAAGGTCTCCAAGGCAGAAAATCTTTAAGGAAGCATAAGACTTGATCTTTTGGATGTTGGTGGATTTAAACACTGCTCATCTTTGGTTAACAGCCAAATGGGTAACCCACCAGGATTCCTATGAGCAAGAAATAATGCAAGGGCGGTGAGTTTGTTTATTAGTTTTAACCTAGTCATAGTTATACGTATGTGTCTCCACGTGGAAATGCAGCACCTGATTAAAATGGGTTATCTGCAAGTTCTTTAATTTGGCAGGCCCCAGAGCTAGAGAGAAAAGAACCCTGAGCTAGTAACCATAAGGTCTGAAGCTTGAAACCACCAGCAGCTCTGTAGGAGAACGATGAGACTTTCTACTCCCTCAGAGTTACTGTCTCTGAAGCTCAGGGGCCAGTTCTGCCCTATGATATAGGGTTGCTATTAGCAGGCATCAACTTGATGGCAGTGAGAGGGTGGAGGGAATGCTTTGTGAGACACTTCTGTGCACACCGGGTGAAGCACAAAAAGCACACGGCCATTCACTTTGATTCCAAATGCATTCTAATGCTATGCAGGTTTTTGCAACTGTAAACCTTATGGGAACAGACAGCCTCGTCTTTGTCTCGTGACTCAGCTAGTCGGGTTCCCCCATAAACATTGCTGTTAAGAGCCCCACACCTAACCCACAATGGCACCAGAGCCTTATAAAGTTGGGCATAAAGCTCCAAAATTATAGTTGGTTTATTATCCTAGCATTCCTTTATAAAACTCATTTAGACTACTTCAACATTCATTCTTAGAGTATGAAAATTAGCATGATTTTCAAGCAGTCCTTATTTGGATTGGAAGTGAAAAAGTCTAAGATAATTAACTGTCCTGGGCATAGGAATTAAGAAGCCTTTTTTTTTTCATCTCTCCAGTATTACACTTTATATATGACTCAGGATGGAGTTCTGTGGCATACTAGGTTTACCTCTACATTTTCAACCCTACATTCATTCTCTGGGACCAGGAGCTTCTCAAGGATCTATAATACCGTGTAGAACAAAGCAAACACAACGGTTTCCATTGAGCTGATTCCAGTTCTTGGTGACCTCATGTGAGCCAGAGTTGCACTGTGAAGCATAGGGTTTTTTAAATTCATTTTTCTTTCAATGTGTCTTTATTTATTTTTCGTTAAAGTGCTTTTTCTTGTGATTTAACTGGAGGTTGGCAGAGCAGTCCATCATTTGCACATTCAACAATGTATACAATTTATTTCAATACATCTTTTGCAATCCCCTCAATATACCATCCTTTCCCCAAGGTTCTCCTTCTGTTTTCCCTAGCCTTCTGCCCTCGAGTTAATAATGCCCTTCTGAAGTAAGGGTTTGATTAATCCATCTCAGGGGTAAATACAGCTACAGATCTGAAAAGGGACTACGGCCACTGCCTCTGGGGAGTGAGCGTTTATTGGGTCCGTAAGTCTGCTCTCTTTTATGAGTTGGGTTTCTGCACCATATTTTCTCTCACTCTATCCAAGACCTCAAAATATGATTCTTCTCAGAGCAGTTGGTAGCAGGAGATTCTAATTGGGTGGTTTTTAAAAAAGTTTTCAGGCCTTCCTTCTGAAATGTCTCTAGGTAGACACAAATCTTCTACCTTCCTACTAAATTCGACAATGGTTAGAGAAATTCTGTCATGCCAGCTATAGACACAACGCCTGACTCCTTTTGTTACCCTAAATAGCTAAGACTCATTACATGTGGTAGCTTAAAATGTCACTGCTTCCCATTTTTACTTCCACAAATAATAATTTTCTACAAATATTTGAATTTAACAAGCCATTGAAAGGTAAATCACATAGTATTTATGCCAAAGCTGAGATTAAACTATATTTTAGGCTGCTGTTTGAGATTAAACTATATCTTAGGGTGCTTGACTTGGCATTTATTAGCCTGAGAAATATAATCTAAGTGATGATCTATGTCATTTGTTATATGTAAACCTAATGAAGTCATTTGATTTGCATAGCTATTAAAAAGCAAGGACATTGTGTACCTTCTCCAAAAGGATTAGGATCTGAAAACCACGATTGAAATTAGTTCACACACACACACTCACACCCACACACACACACACATGCACACTCACACCCATACACACACACACTCACACCCACACACACACACACTCACACCCACACACACCCACACACACTCACACTCACACCCATACACACACACCCACACTCACACCCACACACACTCACACTCACACACCCACACACACTCACACCCACACACACTCACACACACACACACTCACACCCATACACACACACACACTCACACCCACCCCCCCACACACACACACTCACACACACACACACACACTCACACCCCCCCCACACACACACTCACACCCACACACACACACACTCACACCCACACACACACTCACACCCCCCACACACACACACTCACACCCACACACACACACACACTCACACCCATACACACACACTCACACCCCCCCACACACACACACTCACACCCATACACACACACACTCACACCCACACACACACACACTCACACCCATACACACACACACTCACACCCACACACACACAAACACTCACACCCACACACACACACTCACACCCACACACACACACACTCACACCCATACACACACACTCACACCCACACACACACACACTCACACCCATACACACACACACTCACACACACACACACACCCATACACACTCACACCCACACACACACACACACACTCACACCCACACACACTCACACACACACACACTCACACACACACACACACACTCACACCCACACACACACACACAGCCCTCCACACAGGAATACAAATGCTGTGGTGGGTAGATGGACTGAGCAAGAGGATTTTAGGAAAGTAAACTATTGAGTGTCAATCAGGAAAAGTTCTGTTTTTTGTAGAGAGATACTTCTATCCCTGGGTTTACTATAAACCTCAGTAAACTAAAACAAAATAAAGGCTATTTTGTCATTCTTAAGTGATAAAAAATATAAATCACTATCTGATTGCAATATTGATATCTGAGAATGTCAGGATTATACTCAATTATTCTCAATAATGGCATGATTTAGGCAAGATTTCCCCCAAAGTGTTTGTGTTCCTCTTAGAAAAGAAATTCAGAGAATTCAGACTAAAGTAACACCCAAGCCATGATTTGCAAACACAGAATAAATGTTCTTTGTAAGTGCTGTTGGGTAGGTTTGGGCTAATCGCAACCCTGTGTAGAATGGAACGCAGTGTTTCCCCTGTCTATGCCGTCCTCACAATCTTTTCTTTGCTTGAGCCCATTGCTGCAGCCACTGTGGCACTGCGCCTCCTTGCAAGCCTTCTCTTTTGACCTTCCTCTGTTTTGCCTTCTCAGGGACTAGTCCTTCCTGAGAACGTATCCAAATTATGTGATATCTTGTCTCTTTTGCCCTCACATTTATATCATAGGGGAAACTCGATTACTATTACTTGAATTGGGCAGGAAAAATATTTTCTTTTACTAAATATGTATAGTTTAGTACTTACTAACATGTTAGATATCCATGTTGGTTTTCTGACTTTGGATGCGCAAATTTAGGAAATTTTAGCCTGTTATGCTACTGTTCTTTTATTTTCAGTGGGTAAGATACTGTATTGATTTTATTTTCTTTATGTGCTATGTGCACTCATTGAATAATCTGGAATTAATGATCTTAGAACACACACAAACACACACACAAAAGCTGAGAGGCTATGTTTGTGTATTTTGTGAAATGTATGGCCTTATGGGTACTTGCCATCTGGTTTTGCTTACTTTGTACTATTTTTGTCTTTACATTTGGAAAACTTTTTATCATATATTGATCAAAATGGGGCCACTGAGTTCTCTGTCAGGATCCTTTGTATAATTTTTAATAAGCACACATTTCACTGAATCCCTGAAGTTCCTTTTTTGCCATCAATGTTCTTCATATTGTTGGCTCCACATAATAATTCAAGTACTGAATTTATTCCAGTGCTAAATGAAGTGATTTTTTTCCCCCAAAGAATTCTTTTCACAACTGTCAAACAGTGAGAAAGCTTGCTGAGCAAGTGGCAGCAAAACTTTAAGAAATAATGATATATAACACTTCAGTTGATATTTTCTATTTCTAATATTCTTTTCTTTCTTATTCCTTCTGGGCTGTGACTCAGTACAGACAATAATTTCTAATCTTAAACTTCTGCTTCAACCCTTATCTTCTCTCACAGGAGACATGTTAACCAAATATGAACATGTGGACTGAGGCATTGAGATAGTAAGGAAGAGTAATTCTTTTGCATTAGAATGATGCACACATAAAAATTTTAAATGTAGCATTTTAAAGTTTCGTATATATTTTACTTGCCTTTTAGCATTTGTAGCTTAATCCACATTTATATAATACTAAATTTATATGAGAAGACAAACACTTTTTAATTATAGGTTATTTCATTGGATTAATGGCTTTTTTATTAGTTTTTAGTGAACCATTGGGGATTTGACCTGTATCGTGCAGCTTAATGGATTTTTGATAAAAACTTAAAATGTTTCCCCCCCAAATTAAGAAACTTGGAATGCTTCATTCATTCATATGTTCCTTATTCATGAATCCGTGTATTTATTGAACATGTGGTTATGAATCAATATATCTTAGATATTGGGGGATTTAAAAGAGCCTGGAGTCATATTTCCTTCCATACTACACAGTCTAATGATAAATTATAGGAGCATAGGCAATGACTTTATAGTGTGATCAGTGTTACAATGAATTTAAACAGCTATTTTTTAGGATTAGTAGTACTTTCACCTAGAGTAGCTGGAAAATGATCCAAGGCTAATTATATGTTATGTTAATTATGTCTCAATTAAACTATCAAACAAAAAATGTTAAAGTAGAAGTGTTTATGGGCAGCCAAAATCTTAAAAAAATATTACTGAAATAATATCTTCATCAAATGTGCTGACAAAATCGGGTTTCCATCTGAAGAATAATGAAAGAGGACCTATATCCCATTCCATGTACAAAACCAAACTCAAGATGGATGGAAGACAGAAATGTAAATCCTGGAACAATAAAGATCATCAATGAGAAAATAGGGACTTACAGACCCCATCACATGATATAAACACGCTATCAAATATCATGAGGAGGTCTTACGAAAACCCATGCTGTTATCTGTAAGTGCACTTGAGTTGGCTTGTCCCATGGTGACCATGTGCATGAAGCATTGCATAACTTGAGTTGGCTTGTCCCATGGTGACCATGTGCATGAAGCATTGCACAGTCGCGTGCTACCCTCAAAATTGTTCCCAAGTAGGCGCCGATTGCTGCAACCATTGTGTCAATCCACCTCTTTAAGGGAGTCTCCCCCTGCTCTGATGCCCCTCCACTGAACCAGGTCTGATGTCCATAACCAGGCACTGGTCTTTCCTGACAATATACCGACAGTATGGAAGGTGAAGTCTTGCCATCCTGGCCTTGAAGGAGCACTCTAGCCTTACTTCTAAGCCCTACTGGGGAATTGAATGCTGCTCCCACATTGAAACCAGTCTATAGGAGGAGAAAAGAGGCGTGGCCGCATAGTGATTAAGCACTCAGGTTTGCCCTTTCAGCAGTCCTATAGTTATCCCCAGCACCCCAATTCAAATGCAAAGAGAACCCATAGAATGTGGGGAAAAATATCATTGACAGAGATCAAACAAGCAAAGGACTAGCGGTACAGATGGGATCTGGAAACAGGGAATCCAGGACAGATGAACCCCTCAGGACAAGCGGTGAGAGTGATGATATCTGGAGGGAAGGGACTGTAGAAAGGGGGAACGGATCACTGGGATCTATATATAACCTCCTCTCTGGGGGATGGGCAACAGAAAAGTGGGTGAAGGGAGACGCCAGGCAGTGTAAGATAAGATAAAATAATGATTTATAAATTATTAAGGGTTCATGGGGGAGGGGGTCCGGGAAGGAAGAAGAGGGAAAAAAGGAAAATGAGGAGCTGATTCGAGGAACTCAAGCAGAAGGTGAATTTTAAGATGAGAGCAACAAATGTATAAGGGTGCTTGACACAATTGATGAATGTATGGATTGTGATAAAAGTTGTATGAATCCCAATAAAATGATTTTAAAAATCTATGGGAAACCACAGCAGTTCACTAAGAAAAAAAATGAGTAAGTCAATTCAGGTATGGGCAAAGGATATTAGCCGAAGGTTCACCAAGGGAGAACCAAAAAGACCAACAAACATATGAAGAAATGTTGACAATCACTAGCCATCCAGGAGAAGCATATCCAAACAAAGATGAGATACAATGTCAACCAAGTTAAAAAAGTAGAAAATAAGGATTGTTAGAGAGGCTGAGAAGAAATTGGAATGATCACTCAGCATTGGTATAACTGTAAATATGTATCTTCCCTGTGGAAATTGATATGATAATACTTCAAACAACTGAGCATAGAAATTACATACTAAACATCAATTCCTTATTGTGATTATGCAGAACTTGTACATGGATCAGAGGCAGTTGTTCTAACAGAGAATGGGAATACTACATGGTTTAAAATTAAGAAAATGTGTGATTGATTGTAACCTTTCACTATACTTATTCAATCTGTATTCTGAGCAAATAATCAGAAATGATGGGTTATATGACGAAGGCTATGGCATCAGGATTGGAGGAAGGTTCATTAACAACCTTCAGTATGCAGATGACACAACCATGCTTGCTGAAGGTGAGGAGGGAGGACTTGAAGCACCTGCTGATGAAGATCAAGAATCGCAGCCATAAGTATAGATTACAACTCAATGTAGAGAAACCACATCCTCTAAACTGGACCAATAGATAACATCATAATAGATGGAGAAAATATTGAACTTTCTAAAGATTCTGTTTTTCTTGGTTTCACAATCAGTGCTCATGGAAGCAGCAGTCAAGGGCTCAAAAGATGAGTTACACAAGGGAACTCTGCTCAAGCCCTCTTTAGAGGATTGGAAAGTAAGAATGTTAATTTTTGACTGAGGTTGGGCTTTCCTAAGCCATGCTATGTTCAATGACTTCATATGTCAATGACAGTTGGACATACGGAATAATGAAGACTGGAGAAGAACGCATGCATGTGAACAGTGGTGTCGGTGGACTGCTGAAAGTCCCATTCGCTTCTAAAAGAACCACCCAATCTCTCTTGGAAGAAGCATGGTGAGAGAACACGTTAGAGACAAAGATGGTGGGGCTTCCTGTCGCACTTTGGACATGTTGTCATTGGACACTAGTTTTTAGAGAAGGACATCATATTTGGTAAAGCAGAGGGGCAGCGAAAAAGAGTAAGGCCCTCAAGGAGAAAAAGGGACAACGTGCCTGCAACTCAATGGCTCAAGCATAGGAGCACGTGTGAGGATGATACAGACCTGGGCAGTGTTTTGTTCTGTTGCATATAAGGTCACAATGGGTCAGATCTCACTTAATGAGATTTAACGGTGGCCAGCCCTCTGCTGGGCATATGTCTAGGTGCAACCATCCTCATCATGACATTGTTCACAATAGCAAAAGATGGAAACAACCTGAAGTCCCATTCGTAGAAGGGAAGGGATAAAGACACTGGCAAATACACACAATTGAATACTATGCTTTGCTAGAAAGCAATCAGGAAGCCATGACGGACTTTGTGACATGGACGAACTGGGGGAACATATAGAGCACGAAATTTGATGATCACAAAAGGACAAATAGTACATAAGATAACTCACAATGAAAATTAAAGCAAATTAAAAAAAAGATAAATACTTTCTTTGGAGATTGTCAAAGAGGGGAAGGCAAGGGAAGGGAAGGCAAGGGATAATCTGAAATGCAAGCCTCTACATAATTAAAATTTAAATTGTTAATTAAAAAAAGAGTTGATGTACAAAGAAGGCTTTTGAACATTCTATGCAGAGAAAAGTAACTTTAGCAATGTCCAGAGGGACTTTCATACAGATATTCCACAGATATGAGCTCATCATTGATACAGTCTCCAAAATTTGAAAGGGAGATGGCAGGAGACCTATTCGGAAGGATGAATACAGGTATATTTCGAGCTAAGCATGCCCTAGGTGCTTTACCCATCTGCATGTGTTTCACTCCACAAGCATTATGGTTTTTATTAGTATAGTCTTCAATAGATAAAAGATTAACTTTATAGAGTAACCAATTATATCTGTAGAAAATGGTAAATTTGGAATTGAATAGAATAAAAAAACTTAACTATTATTTACTGATTCGTGTCCATGTCCCAAGCGTTTACACTATATCGTACAATTTCTAATATACCAACAACAGATGTTGATTGATATCCAAGATGGGAAATCTAGGGCTTGTCCTAAAGGAAATGCAAAGTATTAGCATAATTCTACATGAAAATTTACAAAGGTAATTCTTGTGGCCCATCTCTTGCATAATGGCAGAAGAAAAAGAATTAATAGCTGATGGGTCATTATAATAGAACAGGAAAATTTTAATAATCATTTTAAGTCACCTAGAATTTTTAATTGCCTTTAAAAAGTGGAATTGAAAGATAATATTTAAAAGAAAGGTATTTCAGAAACATCATTGCTATAATTAGAATCTTTATGTATCAGATACTCAGATGTTTTATATATTGTCTAACTTAAATGCCAGGTTCACCTATAGTCTTGATTTACTCGATCAACAGATATATGTAATGTTCTATAATGAACAGGGTATACATTAGTGTAGGAAATTACAGTTCCTGTCTTCAGACTGAATTGATGTGTTGTTTGGTGCCAAGTCAGTATAGCAGAATGAACCACTACCCAGGTATGCGCTATTCACACAAGTATTATATGTTAAGTTATTGTGTGTCACTGTCAATCTCTCTTTTTTGAGAGCCTCTTAGTTTTTGCTTATGCCATACTTTGCAAACCTCTTCAAGAGGATGGCCCTTTTTGATAGGCTGTACAAAGTACCCTAGCTGAAGGCTCATCGTTCTCACTTCTAAGGTACGTTCTGTTTGTATTTCCTCCAAGACATCAACTATTTCTTCTTCTGGAAGTATAAGATACTCTCAATAATTTCATTCAACATCATAACTCAAATATATCAATTCTTCTCTGGTTTTCTTATCCATTGTTCAGCTTTCACAGGCTTATGAAATAACTGGGAGGAAAAAAAAGACATGGATTGGGCCAGGTGAAGCTTAATCTTCAAAGTGATACCTTTGCTCATTCACCCTTCAAAGCAGTCTTTTGCAGTGAATTGTAATGTCATTTGATTTCCTGGCCCTTTTTGTCTGTAAGTGTTGATTATAGATCCGAGTAAAACGAAAACCTTGAAAACTTCATTTTTCCGTGTTTCGTGCAATGGTCCATTAGGGAGGATTTTGGTTTTCCACACATTGGGCCACAATCCACAGTAAAAGTTGTAACCTTTTATATTTATCAGCAAGTGTCTTGAGTTCTTGTAGCTTCCAGCAAGTAGGGCCGTGTAATCTGCCTATTAGAGCTGGTTAATAAGCTTGTCTCAAATCCTGGTGAGGTGTTCTTCTTCATATAGCCAGATGCTTGGTTTACTTGTTCATCATACATACTGAATAAGTATGGTGAAAAGCCATGGACCAATACACAGATTTCTTGATTTTCAACAATGCAATATTCCTACCTAGTTCATTTTTAACTATTGCCTCTTTGTCTCCGTAGAGGTTCCGAATGAACATAATTAAGGTTTTTAATCCCCACTCATAATTTTATCCATGGTTTGTTTTGATCTATAGAGTATTTTCATAGTGAAGAAGACACTATTCAGCATTCTTCTGGTGTTCTCTGATTTCAGCCAAGATCCATTTTATAATAACAGTCATGTCCCTTATTCTGTGTGCTCTTCTGAACCTGGCTTGAAATTCTGAAAGCACCTTGCTGATGTGCTGTGTGCAGTAACCACTGCTGAGTAATCATCAGTAACATGTTACTTGCATGTGGTATTAATGTGATAGTAGTGATACTGTTTAATAATTTGTCCACTGGTTGGATTAGCTTTCTTTGGAATGGGCATGCATATGGATCTCTGAATGTTGGTTGGTCACATAGCTGTCTTCATGTCTTGCTAAAGACTAATGAAACTATTTTAATTGACATTACATTAATTCTTGGAGACTTGTGTTTTACTAATACATTTCATGAACTCTAGTTTAGAGAAATCTTTCTGTGGCAAATGTGAAAACTTATGATCAAAGAAGTTATTAGCCCCTAAATTGCATAGTTTCACAACCTTATAGCACCAGTTCCAAGAACCTCTGATTTCTTTTCTCATGTACACCAAAAAAGTCTGTTATATTCACTTATTGATAGTAGGTCATTGTTAAATACACACTTCAAGGAATTATGCCAGTAGATGATCACAACTGGTCCTAGGTGTGTCAGAATAGTGACCTGAGTGGGTGACCCTCTGATATACATTCTTCCCTCTCTACTTGAATACAGTCTTCCCTTTCCACTTGATATTCTGCCCCGCACTACTTCAATACTTTGAAGACCCATTCCGTTCCCTTAGTTCCTGCTAGTGCAACTTAGCCTGTTCCTGCATTTTTTTTGGTCATGTCATCTGTTTTGCCCTGCAACATCCCACAGAAACTCAAGGAACTTTGAGGAAATGTCTCACATGCTGGCGGGTGATGTTCAGTGCAAAATCTAAAGGTCAGGCAGAGGTGAACCAATGCAGTGTCCCTGCTAGAAGCCACAATTGCCCAAAAGAGACATAGGTTTTCTTGCTTCTATCAAAAATCAGAGAGGGAATATGAAGGGTTGCTTTAAAAAAAAAAAGAACAGTTTTGGGTGGGGCAGAGTTTTCATAGTATGCATTTTTCCCACTAGGTGAGCATGGACCAATTCTCTCTGAGGTAGTGCACTCAGTGGCGCTACCTGGGAAGGCTTTCTGTGGTCACAGTGACATTTTTTGTAAAAGCAGTTTGCTCAAACCTTATTCATATATTTGTGTGTGTGTGTGTGTGTGTGTGTGTGTGTGTGTGTGCTGGCTGATTTAAGAGAACAGCATGTGGCTGTGACATTTTGTTTCCTGATCAGAAAAAAAGATGCCACAGAAACTGCTGTGATGTTGTACACAGTTTAGAAGGACAGCTGTGGGGAAAACTCAAGGGTCTGAGTGGTTTTCCCATTTCAAAGAAGGCGAAATGTTGATGGATGATAAACCTTGTTCTGAGCATCCGTCAACTTCTCAAAGGATAAAGATGTCAACTCGTAGTGCATTTGGAGTTCGTCTCACCAGGTCAGACTTTTACTCAAGCTTTCTATTTTGAGGTTTTGAAAAAAATTGCATAACATTGTGTGACAGAAAAGACCTGATTCGTGAAAGACCGGGAACTGCTTTTGCCACCATGACAATGCACCTGCTCACACAGCCACCTAAGTGAGCCTATTTTTTTTGGGGGGGAAGCAGGTGTCTCTTGCCCCGTGTACCTTATTTCCCTGACCTCACTCGGAGTGACTGCTTTTTGTTTCTGGGAAGGCAGAGGGACATGAGAGGACAGTGCATTGGAGATGTAGATGAGGTGAACAATAAATGAGAGAGGTGCTGTCAGCTATCCAAACAGATGAGTTTGAAAAATGTTTCCAAGAATGTAATCACAGATTTGACAAATATATTTTGTGTAATAGCAAGTAATTTGAAGGTGATAAGGTTGTTTTATAAAAAAATACATAGCTTTGGAAAAAAAATCCATTTTTCTTAGATATCCTCTCTTATACGTCTAGCTTTGTGGGTGAGGGAGTGCTGTATTTAGAACTACATAGAAGGAAGATTACCATCTGTAACCAAGGAAGGCAAAAGATCATTTCTTCAGTTAAATCTTCTACTTAGGGAGAGTGAACGATGCTCCCAGGGAAGCAAGGGTTGTGGCTCGGTTCACACCTCGGCTAAATTGGAGGCTTAATCATGCCCTCAAGGAAGCAAAGGCTATGAATGATTCGATCCCTGCCCTGCACTGAGGACAGGCCTTCATCTCAGCCTGTTCCTGTCCATTAGTACAGAATGCCTTACTAAATGGGGCCGTAGCCACAGGCTTATAAAGTCCAGAATAATGTATAATATATTATATAAAGAATATGGCTAAAGGGTCATATTAATTCACTGCATAACTCACCAATCAAATCACAGGTGTCTTTAACTAGTCTTTGCATCTTCTTTCATGTTTCCCACATCTCTGTTGTAGGTGTCAGGTTTCCACACCACCTAGGCTATCTCCATTAATCCAGAGAGAAAGAGAGGGGGTTACGGGGTAGGGTATATGGTGCCTCAGGCATATTAAAATAAGTCATAATGTAAAGGTAATAATAACTGAAAAAGCTCTACGCATGTCTCGATTTTCCTCCAGGAATAACAGGACAGTTCAGGACCATGTGGCCTAATGAGGATGTTTAACCAGAACTGGACCTTCTCATGATCACCGAGGGAGTCCAAAAATATTAGCTGATTTGCATCAATGTTTCAGAAAATGACTTCAATGCAATATTAATTCTTGATTTATTTAACTCTCATTTGTTCTTTCATTGCCAAAACTCTGTGGATTCAGGCTTGTAATTTTCTGTATTTAGTTGCTTGAATTAGCTCCTCCCCACCTGTATCCTGCCCTCCAATTTTCCTACGTGTAGGATTAGACTCAGTCCCACAGAACCATAGCATCTGAAGCTCCGTTCTCTTACAGACCCCAACCGTGGGCTCGTCTCGGTAATCCTGGCTCCTCTCGGATGATCACAATGTTCTCCCAGCAGTGACTGGACAACGCAAAGTCTATCAAACCTTAGCGAACACTTTATTGTCTAGTCTCAACAAAGCCATGGACGATTGAACCAATAGCATAAATCTGTCAAGGAATTAAAATGGAATGGGGATTCAATGTGCTTTCCTAACACTGCAGTTTAAAATTTTACTTTGCTTTATGAAGACCAAGATAAACTAGATTACATAACGAACAAATTCCAGTCAGAACTAAGTTTATTTAATTCAAGGTCATTGTTTTATTTTATTTTTTGAAAACATTCTCTAGAATGTATGTGCCAGATATTCCCATTACAGAAAGTCCCAATGAGTCTACCTTCCTTCATAATGTACAGACTCTCATCAGCGCAGCTCGAAAATAATATCTCTCTAAATGTACCAGAAGAATGTCATGGTGTAACATTAACATTCTCTAAATATCTTTGATCTAATTTCCCAGATTCGTGAAATTATAAGCTCCAAGATAATGGATGTTTCAGTTCCAGAAGTTTCCTTAAAATGTCTGCAATATCCTTAAGTACCAAATTTCAAGGTTCCTGACCAGATAACTTTTAAAACCCAGAAAAGAGATTTGGTAGGTGGGGTAACCTATCTGTGGGGCTAGCCCATTGTACCAGTAACTGTAATCACTTTTGCGGTAAAGTTTTGGTTGGCAAATTAAAAAAAAGAGCAGTTATTAAATTTGGCAGTCCTTGGAATCCATTGATTGTAAGGCCGGCAGTCTTAATGACATGAGGTGTTGGATATGATGGAAAAACTTTAAATTCTAAATGGAAAAGTTGACTGGCTAAACATATGTCCTGAATGGGAAATGTGTCTATGGGAGGGAATACTGCTCTTTTTATTACTTTGAGGATTTCTTTTAGCTATTGACATACATGTGTGTGTGATGGCAGGTAACTGCTGTTTCATGCCCACTCCTTAGTGGTGTGAGCAACAGCCCCGCTCCAAGCTTAATTCCACCGGGGAGTCTACTGCGGAAGTTAGAGCAGCCATGTGCTTCATGCTCTGCCACTTGCTGACCAGCAAAGCTCTTTACACTCACTGGACTGAGTTTCCTTAGCTATAAAAATGAAGCTTTTGTGATGAGTGTTTGAGAGAGCCCTGGGTTGTGACAGACTTATGTGTAACAAAGCTAAATATTACTTGGTCCTATGCCATCTACATGACTGTAGGTGTATTTGAGTTCATAATGAGCAGTAGGAGCTTCCTTATTGTAGGTTTGTTAGGGAAAGCTATAAATACTCACTGCTATTGAGTCAATTCCATGAGTCAAAAAAGGAAAATACTTTGCATAACTTTAGAGAAATAAATATTTTATTTCTAAACTTTAGCTCAATATGAATAAAAATCTATTACATCAAAGTAAGCATTTTTGTTTGTTTGCTTTGGATATTCTGGGTATAAAAATTCACAAATTCATTACCTCAAGTAAGGCGTTTCTCTTTTGAAGTTTCACTTAATTATTGTAGCTTTGAAAGCACTGCAATTTTCTTTCTTTCTTTAAATATTCCAGCTTTGATTATTTAAGCTTATGTTATAATGAGTTCATTTTCTCTTCTTTCCTAGAGAAATTATTGAGCTCAAGTTGTGATATTTTTAGTTAAGTTATCTGTTACTTAGTTTTTCAATTAGGTACCTACTGTTATTAACAATTTTCTAAATTAGAGATACCTACATTAAGAAATTTATCTTTCTTTGACAATAAATTAGTCTAAGCTTCTCAAGTGTACTGGTTTTCCATTCCACTCCCTCTTCCCGGTTTATGTACATCGGTTGGGGTGGGGCACAGTCTGGGGCTTATTATAGCAGGAAAAGAGGCAAAGGCAAGATGCAGCATGGCAGAATGCCTTCAAGGAGTGTTGCTAACCATACATTCATGCATCTGTTCTCGGTGTTTGGATTTGCTTTGTCTGTTTGTTTCTCTGTAGCTGGTGTCATGTCTGATCAGGAAACCCTGAAGCGCTGCTAGTGGTTTTGTTTCTACTGCCACTCTATCAGGGAAGATACTGGACACGCTCTCCAAGTCCTGCAGGCTGGATATTGACATGAAACTACAGAATGAAACTGTGATTGAATATTGGCATAAAGGAGCAAAGGTAGACAGGAATAAGTTGATTTTAGTGTGAATGTCACTTGGTTGTGCCTGGCACTGAACATTATAATGAAGGAACTCACAGATAGTCCGTATTGCACGAAATACTTGGAAGGATGATCTACTTTCTGGGATTCATCAATTCAATCTTAAAATATATGATTTTATTTTCTAGTGCTCACCTACCAAATTGTATGAGTACATATATATTAAAACAAATTTAGTTTTATATGAGTATATCTAAGCTAAAACAAATTTTGAGCTATTTGAATACACAATTTATTTTATTTACTCAAATATACTAGACTATAGATGGATACTTTTACATTCAATCTGCTATTCAAATCTCTTTAAATTTTTTATCATTTTATTGGGGGCTCATACAACTCTTATCATATTCCATGCATACATCAACTGTATAAAACATATTTGTACATTCGTTACCCTCATCATTCTAAAAATATTTGCTCTCCACGTAAAACACTGGCATCAGCTCCTCATTTTCCCCCTTCCCTGCCTGCTCCCCACTCCTTTATGAAGCCTTGATAATTTATAAATTATTATCTTGTCATATTTTACCCTGTCTGAAGTCTCCCTTTACCCACTTTTCAGTTGTCTGTCCCCAAGGGAGGAGATTATATGTAAATCCCTGTAATCATTTCCTCCTCTTTACCCCACCCTCCCTCCACCCTCCCAGTATTTCCACTTTTGTCACTGGTCCTGAAGGGATCATCTGTCCTGGATTCCCTGTGTTTCTAGTTCCTATCTGTACCAGTGTACATCCTCTGGTCTAGCCAGATTTGTAAAGCAGAATTGGGATCATTATAGTGGGGGGGGGTATTTAGGAACTAGAGGAAAGTTGTATGTTTCCTTGTTGCTACAGTGTTCCCTGATTGGCTTGTCTCCTCCCAGCAACCCTTCTGTAAGGGGAGTCCAGTTGCCTACAGATGGGCTCTGGGTCCCCACTCCACGCTCCCCCTCATTCACAATGATATGATTTTTGTTCTTTGGTGCCTGATACCTCATCCCTTTGACACCTTGTGATCTCACAGGCTGGTGTGCTTCTTCCATGTGGGCTTTTTTGCTTCTGAGCTAGATGACCGCTTGTTTACCTTCAAGCCTTTAAGACCCCAGACACTATATCTTTTCATACTTGGCCACAATTAGCTTTCTTCCCACATTTGCTTATGCACTCACTTGTCTTCCGTGATCATATCAGGGAAGTGAGCACACAGTGATATGATTTTTGTCATTTGATGCCTGATAACTGATCCCTTTCGCACCTCGTGATCACACAGGTTGGTGTGCTTCTTCCATGTGGGCTTTGTTGCTTCTGAGCTCTATGGTCACTTGTTTACCTTCAAGCCTTTAAGACCCTAGACACTATCTCTTTTGTTATGCAGGCTAACCATATTTTCTTATGCACCCACTTTGTCTTCAGTGGTTGTGTAGGAAAGTTAAGTATCATGGAATGCCAGTTTAATAGAACAAAGTTTTCTTGCATTGAGGGAGTACTTGAGTAGAGACTCAATGTCCCTCTGCTACCTTAATACTAAACCTATAAATATATGCACATAGATCTATTTCCCCATCCTCATATATAAATGTATTTATATGTACATGCCTTTATTCAGACATCTATAAATGCCCCTTGCCTCCTAGATCTTTATTTCCTTTGACTTTCCTTTTGTCCGACTATCATGCTCAGGCTTTATTTGTGTTTCAGTAATTCTTCTTGGTTACATGGCCCTTGGTCATGCCCTACCAGTCCTCCTACACCCTCCCCACCACTGATTTGGATCACTTGTTTTTCCCTTGTCCCTGGGTTTGTTAACAACACTTCCTTTCCCCCACCTTTCCCTCTCCGATGTCCCCCCAGAACTGTCGTTTCCATTGTTTTCTCCTCCAGATTGTTCATCCAGCCTATCTTATTTAGACAGACCTGCAGAGATAATAACATGCACAAACACAAGACAGAGCAAAACCAAGCAACAAAAGAAAATAAAACAGCATCAATAAAAAGCTAATGACAAAATCAACAACAACAAGGAAAACCCTGTAGCTAGTTCAAGGACTATTTGTTGGCCTTAAGAGTATTTTCCAGTTGAGCTGATGGGGGGGCCAAGCCCTGGTCCCAAAGTCTATTTTTGGTATTCCCTGGGGACTTCATTGTTCTGTCGCACAACTTTAGTGTTTTTTCTCAGTGTGGTGGGGTCAGATCAGGTGCAATTCTCACACTGGGTCTCAAGTTTTGTCCCCTCTAAGGCTATGGGTCAGTGAGGGATGTTATGTCTCATAGTGGGGCCAGCCATATGGTTTTCTCTGTGGATTGGCTGCTCTGAGCAGAAATATCATCCTCAAGACTTGGTGGACTAGGATGTGTGTGCTCTGATCAGACATGTCCCTCTCCCTGTCAAGTCTCTTGAAATCTTTCTTTGTGTTTTTTTTTTCTTACACTTAAAAGATTATTAAAAGATTTTCTCTAGAGTCACTCATTAGGTTAATTATACGAAAATCACTGATGAAATGTAATTAACATGCTACCATAACCTAACAGACACTAACATTGAATACAAGTTTAAATTGTTATGTGTGAAATGATGATATTTTTTAAAGTTTTAAAAAATAATATCACCATACAGAGAAATGCATTGATAAATGAAATTATAAATGTATTCTCTATTTTGAAATTATTTAATCTATCTTACCTTTCAATGTTTTTCTTTATAAAAATGATTTTTATGGAATTTATTTTTGGTGAAAATCAGCACAATAAAACCCCCTTCCATTTCAGAGTTTGTAGACACAATCATCAGTGACATTGCTTACAATTTTCACTTTAGGTCAGCATTTTTATAATTTTTCCTATTTGTTTAAATTCCGTTTACTTGATCTCACTGGCTCTCTCCCCTGCTTATCTATACTTGTAAATAGTTGTTCATACTTTGATCTTATATTTTTTATTTTTTTAAAGTGAAAATTTTAAATATTTGTGCTAACCTGTTGCTTAAAAATGACTGCAAGGGATGGAGTTAAATCAAGGATTGAAGTGCAATGCAGAGCCAAAGTTTAGGGATTTCTCCATCCAAAATAAGCCTATTCAATCTGGTTCTTTAAAAATAGAACTTCTGTTCCACATTTCTTGCCCCTCCTTTATGAGTATAAATTTGTTATATTTCTCATCAGAATGCCCAATAGTGCTTCCAAGACACAATCTAGTTCTTCTGGTCTCCAGATAGAGGAGGCAATTCATTCTGTGGCAGAATTTTTTTCTCTCTAATTTTTGGATTCTCTTCTTTCTCTTTTATTCCAGTCAAAGAGAAATGCTTATTTCTTCAATATGAAGAAATCCTTTCCTTTGCAGAATTTCTTGATCCTTATAATAAGGAGTCCTGATAGCTTAATGAGTTACATGTTGGTGTGTCAGAAATTCAAGGTCAGCAATTCAAAAACACTAGAAGCTCTGCATGGGAAATACGAGGCTTTCTGAACCCATAAAAAAATCCCACAGAGGCAGGTCTACTTGTCCTAAAGGACTTGTATGAGTTGGAATTGCCTGGGTTGCAGGGAGTTTGACTTTTTGTTCACTGCTCACCACAAGGTCAGCATTTTGAACTCAACAGCCATGTTGCAGGAGAAAGCTGAGACTTTCTAGTCTGTAAAGAGTTAC
Organism: Tenrec ecaudatus; assembly: GCF_050624435.1. NCBI lineage: Eukaryota > Metazoa > Chordata > Mammalia > Afrosoricida > Tenrecidae > Tenrec > Tenrec ecaudatus. The sequence goes on from NC_134531.1 coordinate 124,263,941, forward strand.
AGTCTCAAAGATTTAAAAAGGCAGGAAACAGGATCCCTATGAGTCTGAAGTAAGTAGTGAGTAGAAGTGAGTAATTCTTTTGATTATATACTCTAACACACCTGGAATGAATAACAATGATTTAAACAAAAATATGAATTATCTTTCTTTATTAAATTAAAATGATAGTACTTTAATTTCTAGTCAAACCTGAACCAACATGTTAGAAGATTTTTGTAAAAGGTAATGATTACATGCATTCAATCTTTGGTGGTACTTTAAGAATTTTTACCTATATCTTTGGGCTAGGATGTTCCTATTGTATGGATGCTAATTTATCTTCATGTCTCAGTTAAATGCACCCAGCCAAGAATAATGATTCAGTAGGGCATAATGTTAACCATGAAATTCGTCCTATTTAGTTAGAAAAATTACAATCCAACACGTAAAACTACTTTACAATCCCATCTCATTGTCACTGAGTTGTTTTTGAGACAAATATAATCTGCTTGTATCTTTGATGATTTGTTTTTCTTTACTTGAAATTGAACCATAGCAGGAAATTATCAATGGCCAGGGGACATTGAAAGAATTAAACCTCAGAAAGAATGAGATAAATAAAATTTCAAAGAGTGATATATGATTTTCACCTTTTAGTTGGGAAATACTTAAAAATTAATAATCCGTGTTGATAAAAATATATGAAATAGTCCTGAATGGTTGGCATGTGGTTGGGGATACTGGGGAGGAGCCCTGGTGGTGCTATCTATGAAGGGCTGGACTGCAAACCTCCAGGACCACAGGTCAACTCCAGGCGAGAGATAGGAGACTGCCTATTCTGACAAAGAATTACAAACCCCAGAAACTGCTATAGAGTTTCTATATCTCACCTTTGACTACTGGGTAGATTCCATTCTGACTCGCAGTCACTCGATGAGTTTGAAAAAAGAATACATGGCTAAGCTAATAGAACAACACCTCCTCCACTCAATGCAATCAGAAAAATGTTTGCCAACTGTGCTCTGGCCTCCTCCAGGGAGAATTGATCTTGGTTTGTCTTTCTTCTAAGCCTTCATGTGTCTTTCAATGTGTCCAGCATCAGTCTTTAGGATGTGACACATGAAATGAAACCAATTTACCCGCTGGTCTTGTTTTGGAGATACAATCACAAAGTTTCACCCATTAGAAAGTTTTTTGCAGGGAAAAAAGCTTAAAGTGTTTCAATTGGTGATAGCTAGAGAGATCTTCTGTCCCATGCACCTTAGACAGTTGCAAACTCACTTTAGTTATTATCAATTGTTCTTTTTACTCTCAAAATTGCATATTTTTCAACAAATGAACTAATCATTTTGGTTATAGCTATGACAAGCAAAAAGGGTATTTTTAATATTTAAAAATATTTTATTAATGATTGGGAATTATACATATATCATTCTATAGTTCAATCATGTCCAGAAGACTTGTACATTTGCTACCACAATTTCCAAACATACATTTATATCATGGATCCGTTAACATCATCTCCCTTCACCCCACCACCAAAACTTCCCCCCAAAACCCTTTCACCTTTCACCTCTCCCCAAAACCCTTATTCTACTGCTTCATCAATCCTGGGTTCCTCATACTGATAAATGAAAAAAACAAATAACACAACCCCAAGAGGGTGAGTCTGATGACCCAACATATTTCATATACACCCTAATAGGTACAAAAAACCCCAAGCAAAATATTTCAAACCAAACATACTGAAAATTTTTGAAAGCAGATCAAGTCTAACGTATCATAGGGGGGAACTGTTGACAAAGCTTTACCTGTTCAAGTCAAAAGTATGCCTTTAATATTCTATACTCAATTCTTTAATCCACTTTGTTTAGTAAACACTGTCCTTCTAACCCTCAATTGTGGATATAGGAACTTCACTGGAGGCTTATTTCCTATGTGTTTCCAGAAATGGATCTTAATATGATACCAAAATGTGTGTAATACCACCTATAAATCAACACACTGAAAACAGTACCCAAACATTACAGATTGTACAGAGAAATGAATGCAAGAATAAACTCCTCACACATATATGCCAACCTATAAATGGGGAAGAAAGGAAAATTACAAAAATAATATGAGATGGCAGCAACTAATATACAGCTATATTTAATTACGCTGAATGTCAATGGACTAAGCCCACCTATGAAAAGACAAAGAGCAACTAACAGGATTGGAAAACAAGCTCCACTATCTGCTTTCTCAAACTCACAGACAAAATCAGGCTGAGAATCAAAGAGTGGTGAAAACTCTGTCAAGCTAATGGCAATCAAAAATATATATATATATATGGGGTGGCAATATTAATATCTGACAAAATAGACTGAGGTAGGCAACATAATGAGAGATAAGAATGGACATTATATAATTCTCAAAAGATCAATATATCAAGAACCCATATCCATAATAAACATATATGTGCCCAATAAAAGACCCTCAGAAGTCATCAACCACATCCTCAAAGAGATGAAAAGAGAAACCACTAGATCAACAATAATGGTAGGCAATTTTAGTAAATCACTCTCAAAGAAAGATACATCAAGAGGTAAGAAACGTAATAAAGACATAGAAGAATTGAACAACAAAATGGGTCAACTTGACCTTACAGATATTTATAGAGCTCTTCATCCATCAGTAAAAAAAATATACATTCTTTTCCAAAGAACGTGGCTCGTAATCTAAAATAGATCACATGCTTGAACATAAAGAAAGTCCGAGAAAATTCAAGCACATCGAGATCATTCAATCCATCTTATCTGACCACGGAGCACTAAACATGGAAATCAATGAGATAAGAGAAAAAAACAAAGAAAAATCAATGGAGACTCAACAATGACCACCTTAGAAAGATTGGACAAATAAGACAGGAAATTGGGAAGATCCTAGAACCAGTGAGACAGATACCACAATATACCAAATTGGTCAGAGGTCACTTTATTTCCATAAATGCACGTATGAAAAATGAGGACAGAATCATGGTCAGCACCTTAACACAGCACTTTTAACAATGAATACTTTTTGCTTTATGTTTTCAGTATTTATCTTTCAGAAATGAAAGGCAAGACAAACTCAGTTCTCACTGTGTCCATAAGAATATTATTTACATATACAACTAGAGATATTTGTGGGTGTTCAAAAAGTTTGTAGAGAAATCCCATTATCTTTTGCTTCTATTTATTCATGAACTTTGTGAAGTCCCCTTGTATTTACAGAATTGAGTTTCTTACTCTTCCAATGACAGGTCTTCTGGACTTCCAGTGTAAAATAATGGTATTCATTACTGTTATTGCTTCCTTGGGTATCTCTTCTTGTGTGGATAACAATTAGACTAGACCTCAATAAAATAAAATTTTGGAAATAGACTTGAATGACTCATGTGGACCAAATTTATGTGAAGTGTCTGTTAGTCTGGGTTGACTAGAGAAACAAATCCAGAGACACTCTTTCATATATCTATATCTATATCCATATTGATATATATAGTATGTATATACATATGAAACAGCTTATATCAATGAATAATTGAAAATTAAGAAAATGTGCCAGCCCAGTACAGATCAAACCTGTCAGTCCAATATAAGCCGATAAGTTAGTTATGAGTCCATAAATTCCTCTGCAGACTCACACAGCACATACAATGATGAAAAATGCCGGAAAATCACAGACCAGTTGGCACAATTCTCATTAATCCAATGGTCGTGGAAGCATCTCCAAGATTCTCGCCGTGTTAGTGGGATGAACCTCATGTGTCTCCTCAACAGAAAGGTGAAAACAGACAGAGAGGCTCCAAGTTTTAGCAAGTCTCTGTATGACTGCTCAATAGGGAGGTGAAGGCAGAGACAGAGGGCGTTCCCAGCATCCTCATGAGAATGCCCCACCCACAGGGAGCAGGTGTGCCGGCTTGACAAGCCAGTCTCTAGCTCTACTCTTATTAATCAAGGTGACAGGAATTTATGAAGCTGCCACAAGTGAATAAAACAAAAGACTATCCTCAAGAGGCTTATTCCTTGAGGACAGTTATAAATGACAGTTATAAAACTGCTTCATAGACAAATAGTAGTCTGTCAAATATCAATGCATATATTTCATGATTAAATATTTGGTCTGGATTTATTTTCATGCTTTAAATATATTGGATGAATATAAGCATTATATGCATATCATAACTAAATCACATGTATTTTTTGTTCATAGCAATGTTTTTATCTCTACTTTAAAAGAAAGTTTATTAAAATACATTCTATTCAATGATGTATACTGACTGTTAGACAAGCAGTTTCTGGAATTCAATGATGTATATTGACTGTTAGACAAGCAGTTTCTGGAATTCAATGATGTATATTGACTGTTAGACAAGCAGCTTGCCTTGATTCAACTTTTGACCAAGACACATAAATTAGTGTATAACCAATAAAGAATTGGAATATATCTGTGGTTAAATAATTTAGTTTTCATTGGCTTATTTTTCAAAAATTTAAATATACAATATTGGATATATTTTTAATTAACAAAAGCAGACGTGACAAGGCTGAATCTTACAAACTTTGGACATGTTGTCAGGAGAGACGAGTCCCTGAAGAAGGCACATCGTGTTTGGTACAATTGAGAGGCAGCAAAAAAGAGGAATGCCCTCAACAAACTGGATTGACAACGCGGCTGCGCAGATGGGCTCGGGTATGTGAACAATTGCGAGGACAGTGCACGACCAGGCCATGCTTTGTTCTGCTGTACAGCGTGTAGCTATGGGTCTGAACTAACTCCGTTATACCTAACAACAGCATTTTCTTTAGCTTTATATATTGCACAGATTTCAATGTCTCTTTTGAAATCTTTTTTGTTCTTTTCTTTTTTTCCCCCTATCTTTTTAATAGCAGTTTTGGTTTCTTTATGACTGATGCCACGATAACATTCCACAACTTATCAAAGTTCAGTTATTAATGTTCAATGTATCAAATCCATCCTTAAATGGTTTCTAAATTCAAGTGGAATATAGTCACATAAGCAACTGTCAAGAAATTAAATGGCATATTTTGCCGAGTATGTCTGTCACACGAGACCTTTTTATATCTGTCACTGTGAGAAATAAGGTGCACCTGACCCAAGCCATGCTATGTTCAATCACCTCATATGTATGTGAAAATTGAACAATAAATAAAGAACAACCGAGAAATACTGGTACACTTAAATCATTGCGGTCTCAAAAAAGGAAGGATAGCAAATCTGCCTCGTAGAAACGAAAGCCAGAATGCCCCCGACTTTGTCTCATGCTCTCCAGGAGCAAAGGCCATCATGCTTGGTAAAGCACAGGGTTGGACAAGAGGAAAGCCGGCAACACTGTGGGTTGACACAGTGGCTGCAACAAGAGGGATTCAAGCATAACAATTTTAAAGATGACGCGAGACTGAACAGTGTTTCATTCTCTTGTACACAAAATGACAAAGTGTCGGCAATCACCCCAAACATATCTAACAATAACAAAAGATTCAAGGCTGTATTCTCATTCTTGTTGACTTTGGTTAATTTTCTTCAGCATCAGCTAGGACTAGCATATGACAATCGATGGTATGTTCTGTAATTAGACCCAGTTTTGGTTCTGCCTCTTGATAGTGGTTGCTGCCATCATACTCTTTCTACAGGCAATCTGATCTCTCTATTCTATTAATATCCATTGATTTACATATGATCATTGCCATGTCTATTGTTACAAAAGATATTTGGAATTAATATGTTATTAGATTTTCAAAATTCTATCATGAGATCCCAAGCATTGCTTCTATACATAAGCCATATTTCCCATATAATGGTTCTCCCTCTTTGGAAAACATTTGCGTTCCAATCATGAGTAATTATCAATACATCTTGGTTGCTTATGTAATCATTTTCAAAATATAGAAGTTGTTAAAAACTTCAGTTTCTTCATTTTTGGCATTAATGATTGGTACATAAATTTGAATAATAATTGTATTAACTGGTCTTCTTTATAAATAAATATAAATATTCTTTCAAAATATTATCCTATAACAGACAGCAATGTACTTCAAAATAGATATTGAAATGTTCTTTTTTAAAAAAGTAATTTTATTGGGGGCTTATACAATTCTTATCAAAATCCATACATACATCCATTGTGTCAAGCACATTTCTACATTTGTTGCCATCATCATTCTCAAAAAATTTGCTTTTTACTTGAGACCTGAATATCAGCTCCTCATTGTCCCCCTCCCTTTCCACTCACCCCTCCCTCATGAACCCTTCATAATTCATAAATTATTATTATTATGTCATATCTTACATTGTCTGACGTCTCCCTTCATCCATTTTTCTGTTGTCCATTCCCCAGGGAGGAGGTTATATGTAGATCCCTGTAATTGGTTCCCCCTTTCTACACCATTGAATATACTGCCAATCTTATTACATTTGTCATTCATTATCTGATTAGTTTTCATTGATTATCATATTCAAATTTGTATATACTAGTTTTTTTAAGTCACAAATGCTTAGGATATCAATCTTTATGAATTTTTATGCTCTATTTTCTAACAAACTCAAATGTTCCTAGATTCATTTTACCTACCAATAATCAATTTATGCTGTGGTGGTTCCCTCTAATTTTGAGTCATGCCACATCAGAAAATTAATGTTCCAAAGATTTGCTACCTCCATGGATTTGCTCCATCCATAAGGCTGACTTTCAGGAGAGGAAGCAGATCTTCCCCAGTTGTGTTTGAGTGCCTTCCAACCTCAGGGCTCATCTTGTGGCACTATGCCAGGTGATATTTCATGGCTATGTACATGGTATTTCATGGCAAATTTTTCCAAAGCATACAGCTTCTTCATTTTTTTTTTAGTTTGTATTAACTGGAAATTCCCCTGAAACTTTTTTGCCTCTAGTGACTCTGCAGTATTAAAAATGCTAGGGTATAGCTTCCAACATTAGAGAAAATGCAAAAGCCATCACACTATGACAAACTGATAGACCGGGGTTCTTTAAGGTTTTATACTCCTGATTGAAGACACACAGTAGCAAGAGTAAGGAGTATAACATTGTTCCAAATAATATTTTAACCTTAACAATAGTGACAGCCTAGAGAGGGTACACTGATCTTTGAGTAGATTCTGATAGAAACTATAGAGCACATTTGTTAACAATGAAAGTAAGCACAATTTCTAAAATTGTGTGTGCCTATTATGGTCATTAGTTATACATTTTGGCATTGTTTTTAAAAGTTTAAAAATGATGTTTGAAGATTTTAAGAGTGGAAATATTAGAAAAATGCATTAGCCAATGACTAAAGTTTTGCCTCATTCTTTCTTCCAAAAATGTGCCACATCTATATAAGGTAATAGATCCAGCTTTCAAATAATGTCAAGTAGTTCCCTCCTTGTGTATTGACGTCCCGTCGACAATTCATGGAGCCCCTTGGTGGAATAAAAGGTTAAGCTCATGACTACCAAATCTTCTGTTCTACCCAAAGGGTGGGAGTTCAAACCTATCTGGATGCACCTCAAAAAACTGGCTTGATGGTCTGCCTCTGAAAAACTGCAGGCTTGAAAATCCTTTGAACTTTTCTCTTCTTCACATGAGTTCATCATGAGTCCGAATTGCTGCGATGGCCATGGCTAATAACCATGTGAAGATTCAAATCATAAATAGCTAAGCTGTGTTGGAAAAAATCAGGTTCATGTTCCGCTCTTTGCTGATAGAAATGGAATCCCTTCATGCACTTGTACTAAATAGTATAATTAATGTAGGTAATTAACATATTAAATTTCCTGTCAAATGATCATTGATAAAAGAATAGGACTGCTCTCTTTGCTTGTTTTATTTTTCTATCTAAATTTCTAAATTGCCTACCTTTTACTTCTTTCATTTCTTACTTCCTTATTCTTCTTATCCCTCCTTTAAACACACACAACTCTTTACAGTCCTCTTCTTTTCCCTCCCCTATCTTGCTCAAATTAGAAAAACTAAATTATATTCCTGGTTTAAAATGATTAGTATTATCTCAGATTATATCTCAAAATAAACAGACTTTGAACTCTTGGATACTTTTAATTTCAGAAAAATTTCAAGAGTACAAAAGCAGTATTTAAATTATAATTGATTTTTACACCCAGACTTTCCAACATGCTGTTCATAAACTCTTAAAATTCACTTACATTATATTATTTCATTACACCCCAATTCAATTTAAAACACTATAAGTTTTTTATAGGGTCAAAAGAAATAGTATAATTTATTTAAAGCATAAATTATGTAAAATGCATAATCATTAAAGGCAGAAAATGTAGGGAAACAACCACAAGAGTCCAGAATATGTATATCTATAAAGAGGGAGTCTTAGATATTACATGAAAGAACAAATGTAATGGATGAAAACTTTGCTAAATCAGCCATTTCAATATATGTCTCCAACATACTAGTAGATGAGGTCAAATATAAAAATTAGAAGCATTTGGAATATGAAAAATATTAATTACCTTTGAACTACTGATTTCAGTGATAGCTACATTTATAAATTAGAACATTTCCCAAACAGGCTAATTACCTATGAGACTGTCGAAGTACTGTCAAAAAAAAAAAATCGCACTCTTTGCTGAAGGAACTTAATTTTCCAGAATCAGGAGGATTCACCAAAAACCCCAAAGAATAGAATTTTAAATAGATCTTACATACAGAAAGCGCCACTCCTCTGTTAATGTGTCATATTGTGGTGACTTGATTGTTGATGTTATGCTAGAAGCCATTCCACGAGGATTGGAAATACTATCAGAGTCATCCATGGGGAACACATGTTACTGAAGTTTCAGATGAAGAAAAGACTATGAAGTAGGAATAGGTCATCATTTTCTGAGAGATTCGTCATGAAAACCTTATTAATAAAACTGAACCTTGAAAGATTCAGTGCCAGAAGATGAGCCACTCAGGTTGGAAGGTACTTAAAATATGAATGAAGTGTTACCTGATCAAAAGAGTTAGCCATAATGACTTGGTTGAATAAAGCTTCCTGGACATCACTTTGTGGAGGAAGCATGACTCAAAATGAAAAAAATGTTATAAATATCCATTAGTAATTAGATCACTGAACATACCAAATATGAATCTCGAAAAACTGGAAAGCATCAAACCTGGGTGGAACACTTAAATATTTTTTAATCATTTTATTGGGGGCTCATACAACTATTATCACAATCCATCCATACATCCATTGTGTCAAGTACATTTGTACCTTTGTTGCCATCATCATCCTCAGAACATTTGCTCTCCACTTAAACTTTTGGTATCAGCTCCTCATTTTCCCCTCCCCCACTGCCCTCTCTTTCATGAACTCTTGATAATTTATAAATTATTACTATTTTGTCATATCTTATACTATCTGATGTCTCCCTTCACCCACTTTTCTGTTGTCTATGCCTCAGGTAGGCGGTTATATGTACATCCTTTTAATCAGTTCCCCCTTTCTATCCCACTTTCCCTCCATCCTACTGGTATCGCCGCTCTCACCACTGGTCCTGAAGTGATCATCTGTCCTGGGTTCCCTGTATTTCCAGTTCCTGTCTGTACCAGTGTACGTCCTCTAGTCTAGCTGAATTTGTAAGGTAGAATTGGGATTTTGATAGTGGGGGAGGGAGCATAAATTAAGTTGGTTATCACATTGAAGACTTTTGAAAGACCCACATATACATATACATAGCAAATACCTTTCTTCAACAACACAAAAGGCAATTTTACATGGATTCTCCATTTGGAATCCATAAAATAAAATTGACTACATATCTATGGGAAGAGACAATGAAAGCTCACTATTAGCAGCTGAAGCAAGGGCTGACTGTTTAACAGACCATCAATTGCTTATATGTAAGTTCGGGTTCTTCATATAACCCAGCTATGAATGAAGAAGCCTGTGGCATTAAGACTGGAGGAAGGTTTATTAACAACCTGTAATGTGCAGATGATACCAACTTGCTTACCCAAAGTGAGGAGCTATTGATACCCTTTTGCTGAGGAAGGCCTTAAGTGGGATGAATTTGCACAGTGGCTGCATCCATGAACTCAAGTATAAGAACAATTATGAGGATGGTATAAGACAGTTCAGTGATTTTTTCAGTTAAGCATCAAGTTGCTATGGGTCAGAACCTACTTAATGGCACCTGACAACAAGAACAACAAATTCAGGTTGAAGCTGAAGAAAATTAAACTAAGTCCACAAAAGCCAAAATAGGACCTTAAAGATATCCCACCTGAAGATCTCAAGCATGGATTTGATGCATTAAACACTAATTTCAGAAGACCTGAACAATGTGTGATGGCATCAAAAATAGCATGCATGGACAAAGCAAGAAAGAGGTCATTATAAGAAAGAAAAGATCAAATTGGGTGTCACAAGAGAATCTGAAACTTCCTCTAAATTGATGAGTAGTTAAGGAGAATAGAAGAATTCTCTCAGAAACTCACAGGGGTCGTTATGAGTCAGCGTTGACTCCAGGACAGTTAGTTTTGAGTTTGGAAACACTGATGGTAGTTTGAGTTGGATGAAAGCAGATAATACCAGAATGATGTTTAGTTGTGTTTTTAAATTTAAAAAAAAAATTTACTATAGATAGGCATTCCACTGCATGGACCATAACAAATGATGGATAACTTTGAGAAGAGTCGGGATTACAGGACATTTCCTTGCTCTCTTCAGGAAATGGTACATGGATCAAGAGGTAGTTGTGTAAACAGAACAAGGGACTATTGCACGGTTGGAATAAAGAAAGGGGAGCTTCAGGGTTGTATTTTCTCACCATACTATTCAATTTGTATGCTGAGAAAACAACCAAAGAGGCTCGATTACATGAAGGAGAATGTGGCATCATGATTGAAAGAAGGCTTATTAACAACCTTTCACAAGCACATAGCACAACCCTCTTTGGTGAAAATGAGGATGACTTGAACACTTGCTGATGAACATCAAGGATTGAAGTCTTTGGGATGGATTAGAACTCAATATATAAGAAGAGTCAAATCCTTACAGCTGGACCAACAGGTAACGTCATGTTAAATGGGGAAAAGTTGGAAATTGTCAAGGATTTGTGGCTTGGTTAAATCCACAATCAATGCTCATGGAATCCGCAGTCAAAAGATCAAAGAATACTTTGCATTTGATAAATCTGCTGGACATTTAATGAGGAAGACTGAAGAAGACTTGTCATGTTTGAATTGTGGTGATGGCAAATAATATTGAAAGTATCAATACCAAAATAATATTGGAGGTATCAATACCAAAAGGAGAAATTAATCTGTCTTGGAGGAAGTAAAGTCTGAATTCTCCTTTACAGGCAAGGATGGTAACACGTTGTCATACATAGTTTGGATGTTATAGGAAAGACCAGTCATTTGCTGAAGATAAGAGGTCTTGAAGCACTTGCGGCTTTCAGTGTGATTTTCAACTCTAGGAATGACCCAGACCACACTCACTGCCACGGAGTCAGAGATGATTCACAGAGACCCTCCACGTGTTTCAGGGGCTGTAGTGGGCACGGGACTAGAATAGCCAGTCTTTCTCTCCCTCAGAGCTGCTAGTGGATCTGAACCATCAGCCATGTGGATCACAGCCCAAACCACTATCACTACCCCCACCAGGGCTCCTGACAAAATTCAATAAATAAAAGCAAGATTCTCACAACTGCACCATGAGATGATACCATGATAAACAGAGAAAATATTGAAGTTAAGGATTTAATTTTTCAGGGACCCACAATCAATGCTCTGGAAGCCAAAAACAAGAAATCAAATGGCATTGCACTTAGCAAATCTGCTGCACAAGATGTCTTAAAAGTTTTGAAAAGCAAAGATATAACTTGACTCAAGTTGTGGCATTTTCCGTAGCCTCATATATAAGCAGAAATTGATCGATGAATAAGAAAGGTGCAGAAGGGTTTTTGCACTTGAATGATGGTGCTCGCAGAGACCAGGGAACGTAATACCACATGTGAAAACAGGAGCCCGGTGGTGTAGTCCGTCTGCATTGGGCTGCTAGTCACAGTCAGTGGTTTGGAAACACCAGCCTCTACTCAAGAGAAAGATAATGGATTACAGTCTCAGAAACTCACCAGGGCAAATCTCCCCTGTTTTATAGGGTTGCAATAAGGTGACATTGAATTGATGGCAGTGAGTTTGAGGTTTTCGTTTTATTTACTTCAAAAACAACGAACAGATCTGTCTTGGCTGAAGTAGAACCATATTACTCCTTTGAAGTGACGATGGGGAGACTTTGTTTCATGTACTTGGGACATGTTATCTGGAGAGCCAGTGCCTGAAAACTAGCATCATACTAGACATAGTATAAGGTCAGAGAAGAAGGGGAAGGCTCTCAAGGATATGGATTGACACAGTGGCTGCAGCAATGAGCTCAAACACAATGTTATCTCTACTAAGAGTTTTCCTTTGGTTCCAACAGAACTAATTCACTAACTCGAAGTAAAAAAGAGATGCAAACCAGATACTCCCAATCTAGACTATGATATTATTCCATCTTTTGGCTTTGGAGTATATGATTTACAATACTTCAGTGAAAGATGTTGGTTGGGTTAATCCATATGCAGTTAGTTGGCATTTATCACAAACAACTGCTTGTTTGCAAATAAGTCCTTAAGATCCCAGATGCTATTTTATCTGATAACCTACGCACTATCTAATTTCTTCACCACACTTTGCTATAGCACTCATATCTTCTGTGCTCCCTTGCTAAAGGCAACTGTAAGATGTGAAAAACTAATAATTTATAAATTATCAAGGTTCATGAGAGAGTGAAGGCTGGGGAGGGAGGAAAAAAATGAGGAGCTGATACCAATGGCCCAAGAAAATGGTTTGAAAATTATGATGACAACGTATGTACAAAGGTGCTTGACACATGGATAGATGTATGGATTTTGGTAAGAGCTGTAAGAGCCCCCAATAAAATGATTTTAAAAGAAAGAACCAATTGTTGTTAAGTTAGATCTAGGATTCGCTGCAAGTCCAAAACCCATTCCTGGATCTATGTTTGTTTGTTTTTTAAATCTGCCTTTGGCTCCACTTCAAAACCTCCTGGTGAATTTGTGGTAGAAAGTCTTATTGAATAAAAATCTTCTGTTAAATATGGTCTTTGAAGAGTCCCTGTACTCCCTTTTAAAGCACTGTTGCCAGGGGGATATTAAGCCAATGTAGGTTCACTTTATGTTGCAGTACCCGAATTACTCACTCATACAGAATCAATCCTTTCCTGGCTGGACACTACACAAACAATAGGAGTTGGTTGTCAAGTAAAATTTACAATAAAATTCCCTGAGAATGTCAGTCACAAGTTTTCCAGGATAACATGGACCTTAATACAGCATGTAGGGCAAGACCGTGATTGTCAGCCTACCAGCAGTTCAGCAAGCTTGGTCTAGCTGTCTTCTGCTTCCTCAAACTCCATCAATGTTCAGTCTTAAGTCTGCAGGTGACAAGTGTGTCTGACGTAGAGTCCAGTTCCCCTGTAGATTTACCCAGTCCGATCTCAGACACTGGAGCATGCCTCTCCCCTGAAGATCCGGGATTCAATGACTGCTGTGCCCCATCCATGCATGACACCAGGGACACTGGCCCCCAATGGTGCCCAAAGCATTATCCATTACTATTCCCCCACCTGGAGGCCAGCCCTCCCTGTTTCCCTACCAACAACCATGTATTTGCGCTCCCCTAAGCCATTTTCACGTCCTCTCTACTCTTTTGACTTGACTTTGCAATCAGTAAGTCTCATCCCTCTGATAGTGCTGTCTATCAGACTGTCTGTGGGACCTTGTAGCAGCTTTTCATGGCAGCCACTCAGTAGACAACATCCCCTCTCCCTGCTTTCACAAGCAAATCCCAGCTCATGTCGAGGCGCCCTCTGGCAAAGTGACCTTCAGGATACCTATCCAGAGTGGATGGTGTGTGGTTCCCTACCAGGCTGTCTTGTTACCCTGTTGTGATCCACTGACTTCACTCAGCATAATGTGTTCCAGATCCCTCCATGTCCTGAGGCGTTTCTTGCTTTCAGCGCTGTTTTTTCAGGGCTGCATAGTATTACGTTTTGTGTATGTACCACAGATTTTTATCTAATATTCTACTGATGGGAATTAAGACTGTTTCTAAGTTCTTGCTATTTTTGACTGTGGAGCAGTGAACATGGGGAGCATATGTCTGTTGTTACCTGTTCTTACTTCTTTAGGGTGTATGCCCTGCAATGGTGTTGCTGGACCATGCAGCATTTCTGTTGTCATCTGGTCTGTTGTTATCTGTTCTTACTTCTTTAGGGTGTATGCCCTGCAATGGTGTTGCTGGACCATGCGGCATTTCTGTTGTCATCTGGTCTGTTGTTACCTGTTCTTACTTCTTTAGGGTGTATGCCCTGCAATGGTGTTGCCGGATCATGCGGCATTTCTGTTGTCATCTGTTTCGGGAATCGCCTGATTGTTTTTCACAGTGGCTGGATGTATTTACAAGCCCACCGGAAGTGAAAAGGAGCTTGAATCTCCCCATATCCTCTCCAACAACTGTTTTCAGTGTTTACAAAATAGTCTATGTTATAGATGTTAGATGGTATGTCATGGTTGTTTTGGCTTGCATTTCCCAGACAGTGATCAAGAGCATTTCCTCATACGCTTCTTAGCCATTGAAATGTCATCCATTGTGAAGCATCTGTTCAGGTCTATCGCCCACCTCACTAGACCCGAATAGACTCAAAGGTGTTAGGTTTTCTTGTTGTAGGCTTGTGGTATACTGTCGAGGTCAGTAACTAGTCCTTTGTTCATTATGTTGTTATTAAATATCTTTTCCCAATCTATGGGCTCAATTAATGAAGTCGTTCAAAGTACTAAAGTCTTTTATTTTTGTAAGTCACTCTCATCTATTTTGTCTTCTAGGGACTAACTGTGCTTCCTTTGTTATCTCTGATAGCTCAAGTATTCCCTGTACTAGGGCACTTAGATTTGTCCCAATCTTCCACTGGTGATCCTGATAGCTTTGGGTTTTACATGTAGGTCTTTGATCCACCTTGAGTTTGTTTTTATGCACAGGGTGAGATATGGGTCTTGTTTCATTCTTCTGCAGGTGGATATCCAGTTTTTCCAGTACCATTCATTGAAGAGGACATCTCTTTCCTACGTAATGCTTATTGGCCCTTTGTAAAAAACAAAAAAACAAAAACCAATTGTCTGTATGCAATGTTTTTATTTCAGGTTTCTGCCCTGATCCATTTGTCTGTGTATCTATCTATCATTTTACCAATACCAGGGTGTTTTGACAACTGTGACTGTGTAGTAGGTTGAGGTAGTTAGTGGTAGTTAGTTTATTGTGCCAACCTGGCCGATAAACACATGTGGTGTTTATTGAAGTGTGGATGGATAAATGGCTCAGTAAGCCTCCCCTTTCTAGTTCTCGGGTCTCTTGCTTTGTGATGGTCGGACCTGGGTGCAGCTGCCTTACCCAGTTCCCTGATTCAGCTGGCAAGGCTCACTTCCTGCAAGACATCCCTGAGGAGAAGCCCACATGGACCTAAACTGATGCAGCCCTGGGTGCTGGAGCAGCCATTTGGAGACCCCTACCAGCACTGAGATGCTTACACACTCACTGACTCAGCTTTCCTCCTGCAGTCAGCATCATGTGTCTGTTTTGTGAGATGGAGGAGGACTTTGTGGATGGGTCTTGGACATATGGGTTAATGTTGGACTTGTTGTCTTGAGCAGCACTGGGTTGGGATGTTTTCTTGATGTGCACTTAACCTTTCCATAAAATTCTCTCTTATACTTGAGTTTCTGTGGATTTGATTCTCTAAAGTACCCAGACTAATACATACGTTTTGAGGTCAGGTAGTACAAGACCACCCACTTTGTCTTTTTGAGGCGTTCTTTGCCTATCCCGGGCTTCTTCCCTCTTCACATGAAGGTCAGAATTAGTTTTTTTTCTTGTTTCTTTAAAGAAGGATGCTTCAAATTGGATGGGGATCTCATTGAATTTGTAGATTGCTTTAAGCAGTATTGACATTTATAAAACATTGAGTCTTCAGATTCATGAACTCAGGATATCCTTCCATTTGTGTAGGTCCCTTTTGTTTTCTTGTAATAATGGTCTGTAGTTTTCTATGTACAGGTATTTTGTTTTTATTTGGTTGGGTTTATTCATAGATACTTTAGCTTTTGTGTGGCGATCATGAATGGTATTATTTTCTTGATGTCTTTTTCTGTATTCTCACCACTAGTATAGAGGAATCCAACTGATTTGTGCTTGTTAATTTTACATCCTGCTACTCTAAAAAACTGTTCAATTCTTTCCAATGATTCTATTTTGGACATCTTAGGATTCTTTATATATAAAATCATATCGCCTGCAAATAGCAAAATTTCACTTCTACTTTGCCCATCTGTACTCTCTTGATTTCTTGCTGTTGCCTTGTGTTTCTGCCTAGGAGTCCCAGCACACTGCCGAATAAGACTGGGGACGGGACACATCCTCACCGGGTTCCCTTACTCAGTGGAACTCATTCAGCTTTTCTCCCCTCAATATGATATCGGCTATTGATTTTTTTATATGTGGCCTTTATCGTGTTGAGGATTTCCCCTTCTTTTCTTATCTTCCTAAGACTCTTATTAGAAATGGGTGTTGGATATTGCCAAATTCTTTTTCTGTATCAAATGATATGATCACATGGTTCCTGTCCTTTTTCTTATTAAGGTGATAGATTATGTTGTTTTTTGACTTGAAATATCCCTACATCCCTGGTATGAATCCCATTTGGTTATGATATATTATTTTTTATGTGTTGCTGGATTCTATTGGATAAGGTTTTGGTGAGAATTTCTGCATCTATGTTTATGAGGGATATCAGTCAGTAGTTTTCCCTATCTGGGGGGTATTTGCCCGGTTTAGGTATCAGAGATATGCTGGCTTCATAGAATGAGTTTGGCAGTTTTCTGTCCCTTTCTATATTCTGGAAAGAGTTTGTTAGGATTGGTGTCAGCTCTTCTCTGAATGCTTCGTAGAGTTGTCTTCTGAAGCCATATGGACCTGAACATTTTTTTTTCACTTGGGAGTTTTTTGAGGACCTTGTCTATTTCTTCTTATGCTCTGGATTTGTTTATGTTATTTATGTCTATATGTGCTAATTTGGAAAGAGAGTGTTTTCCTAGGCATTTGCCCATGAACACAGACTTGATTAAGAAGTTGCCATAGTACCTGGTAGTATTATTATAAGTAGAATTCAGTTTCTTGTCTTACCAAGAAAAAGTTTTACTTTTGGAAGACTTAGGGCATCACAACATAATTTAATTTAGATACTCCTGGGAGGAAAAAAAAAACATTACTACCCAGCTTGTCTGACCTCCATATTTTTTGTCTGTCCCGCCACCACCAAGCATTTTTAATGGTTTCCGTTACAGGAGATTCTCAGGAATTTCCACCTGGTTGGCAAAGGGTTTGAGGAAAGGTGTTCCAAGATGGTGTCATGAATTCCATCCACGCTGTGTTCAAATCTCACCTTCACCCCTTGCCCTGCCTCCTTCCCCACTGCCCAGAAGCATTTCATACACATAACTCTTAATTGGATCATGGGTGGAGGTCTCCTTTTCTGTAGCTTCCTCATGCTTATATGGGGCGTAGGATATCATCACCATGCCTATCTGAGGTAAAAGATCTCTTAATCTACTGATCAGGAAGGGGAGCAAGCTCTTTCAGATGAAGATGAGTGTGTATAGGCTTACTCATGGTCTGCTGTCTCAGTTTTCTCAGGATCAACTCGGTCTGTTTTTCAGAAACTTCTGTACTAGTCTCACAAAAGGTTATCCTAGGGGAAATAATTAACCATAATGAGACAAAAGAAAAGAGGAGTGAGGAACAGATTGACATTCTATTAATGTTATGTCTGCCTAAGAACAATGCAAGACTAATTGCTCATTTCGGGAAATATTCTCCCTCTCCCGCTCACAGATTCCTTGCGTAAATTTTACTGTAATAATAGAAAGCATTTGGTTGGTCGAACAGGCTACAATAAAGAACAAAGAAAGATAACTCCTTTGTTCCTACATGTTCTAGCTCTGAGGACACTTTCAGGCAACACTGTCTAACTCTTTGGTTTGTGTGCATGTGCATATACATCTGCATCTATCTTTTTTTGTAAGTGCAGGACTGCTCCTGGATTTTTCTAGGAGTTTTGCTGACCAGCAGTGTAGTTTAGTGTTTAGGCATATGTATGTAGACAGAGCGCTGAAGATGTGTTTTAGCCTGATTCAAGGCATAGGATGGAGACAGGGCTCTGTGTGCAGGCTGGAGCTTTATGTGGAACAAATAGCTTCTAGCTTCTGTCACTGATGCATTTCCTCCTCTTCATTAGAGGTTGAAGATAGCGTACTGATAATTAGCCTCAGCTTTTGGAGGCCTTAAATGGCAGTGACAACAGGCTCTTCAACCTCACAATGCTGGCTTCCCACTTCACCAAGAGACTTTTTAGTGTTGATCAGAATCTGCGGTCATCACTCTGATCCAAGCCATTTTTTTTTCTCTTTGTGGTAAGCCAGGTTGAGCAAGAAAAAAATTCCAGTGATATATATATATATATATGAGAGATTTATACAAAAAATAGTTCTACACCAAGAAAACATCCCAGTCCAGATCAAATCCTTCAATCCAATACTAGTCCATAAGTTTGATATCAATTCATAATTCCCTCTTCAGACTCACGCAGTCATAAGCAATGGTGCCAAATGCCAGAAATTCACAGGCCGGTGGGTGAAAATTCTTGCGGATCAAATGGCAGTGGAAGCATCCTACAAGGTTTCTGGCAGGTCTCTCAGAGACTTATGAATGGGAGGGTAAAGGCAAAGAGAGCGGGGCAGGTTCCCAGGACACTCCTGATGAGGAGATCACCCTTACAAGAAGGCACCATCAGCCTGTTACTTGATTAGCAGGCTAGACTCCACCCCTGCACTTCAACTTGACATGAAATTATTGCATGTCACTGCCACATTCTACCATATGTGAAGCAGCAGTGAAAGATAACACTGCGAGTGAAATGCAGATGAAATCATCATTATTGCAAAGTTGACCTAGCTCATGTGCCTATTCCCGATGGTAACCACTCAAATAAGTCTAGTTCCTCTAAGACTGTTGCTGTGGATTATATCTATATGGCCCATTGTCTAATTCTGCGTATGTCTTATTTTTACTTTCCTGTATTATTTATCTATGTGCTGCAAGAAATGTCTACTGAACAGACTTTCTGGGACAATAAAAATTAAGTCCTAAATTGCTGTTGCTCAAAGACACTTTGAACAAAGAGTTTAAACATCACTGCTCTGTTCCATCCCTCTGTAGCTTAATCTGGCATTTGTCCCCTGGTGACTGAGGAACTTCTCAATGAGGGCTAAAATTCAGCTATAATATAATTAGAGATTCAAGCTCTCTAACATGATCAACCCAAACCTCAAGATCTCCTTCTTACTCCCATTGGAGAACATGCAGAGCTGCAAGCTAAGCTCATGTGGCACACCTTTTGGGGTACTACCCACCGAAATCTCACTGAAAGGCTTGGTACTTCGCTACAAAGCATCTGTTTTCTCTGAGAGACAAGTGAGGATAATGCTTTAGCAACTGGATGTCACATATGTAATTATTTAACTAGACTCTAAATGAGATTGAGACGAGGTACCAGAGCTCATCAAGTTACAGAAGAGGAGTCCACTATTTAACTTTAATTTATGAGGGAAAGGCTTATACACGTTTAAAGTGGAATGAAGTATTAAATAATACTTTTAAACAGGTGTGTGTGTGTGTAATCAAACATGGCATTAGATTAAGAGCCCTTGTCCTGGATGGTGGCAGTTTATCGGAATCTCTGTTACTCCAAGCATCTATCCCCATTAAAGGCAAAAGTTAATAGACAGGTAATTAACATAATTCCACATACAAAGGGATCACAAAAAGCACGTGTGAGGATATTTAAAGTGCACTTAAAGTTAAGTCATCCATTAGATGGATGGCTGAACAGTGGTTGATTCAGAAGGGTGCTTAAATTCTTGGTTAAATCTTTTAGCTGGTTTGGTCAACTGTATTATTCTGGGTAGACTAGAGAGAAAAATCCAGAGACACTGATTTGTGTGTAAGAGAGAACTTTACATCAAAGGGCCATTGGACTTTAAGAAAACATACCAGCTCCATTCAAGTCAAGTAGATAAATCTGATATCAGCCCATATGTCCATTGCTAATCTATAAATTCATTTTCAAACTCTTGCAACACATTCACTGACGCAGAGTGCAGGGAGATGACAGGCCAGTGTGTGGAAAGTCTTGTGCATCCAATGGTAGTGGAAGAGCTCGGTGCTGCCTTTGACAGAATCAAACGAGGGCCAGGCGTTCTGTCAGCCATTTTCACAGAACAGCATGGTCTCAGAGAGTCAAGAGGCGGTTTTAACCCCTGAGCTCAAAATATACATTAATCACGCTCCTATTCGCCATTTCAAGCAGGAATAACCAATTACAAGAGCCAAAGAAATGAATCAAGACTTTAACTTTCCATATTCTTTCCAGAAAACAACCCAGAAAACTGCATGGATATATCTGACTTCTGGTTATCTGAAAAAGAAATACTATCATGAAGCAGAGGTCAAACAAACATCTACTCTCTATCTTTGTGATTTGTTTCTCTGGTAACCCACTCCCAAGGTACCATAATGTGCTAGTCTGGGTTGACTAGAGAAGCGGATTTATAGACACTCATACGTGTGTAAGAAAAATCTTTATACAAAGAGCAATTCAATTGTACATTAAGAAGACATCCCAAACCAAGTTCATAAATCTTATATTAGTCCATATGTCCATTATCAGTGTATAAGTTCTTCAGATTCACACAACACAGGCAATGACACTGAGTACAGAAGATCACAGACCAGTGGGTGGAATATCCTGTGGATCCAGTGGCAGTGGAAGCATCTTGGTGCTGGCATCAGTCTTCACATGGCCCATTCCAGCACTGGTCATGAATTTGGCCTTCCGCAACTGAGAATGATGAACCTGGGATTTTATGCCCAGTAATTTTGTAGTATTAGAGACATTTTCCATGTATTCAATAAAATAACGAGAACCTGCCAAACCAGGGCAGAAGATGATAAACAAGGCTTATAACAACAACTAACAAATGATAAATGTACAATAGACTAATGCCAGAGCCTACTGACTTCAGATGATTGTAGAATAGCCTTGTTTGTTCTGCCTGTAGTAGACATTTCAACTTTAATAAACAAAAGACCCCCTTTTCCATTCCTTTTAATATAGCAGCCCTGGTTTGATGACAAACAGGAAAATTTTCACAAAGTTGTCTTGTTGGCATATCACTCTCCCTTCTTTTTCAAAACTCCTTAGAGACCTATAGGGTTGCTGGACTTATGACAGTCCTGTCATTTCGTTTTGCTGTCTGGAGATAGAATGACAAAATGTAGTGGAGTGATAATTTTATCTCTGAGCACTATTTTTCTTGTGAGATTCCCAGGATTCAGATCAGTAAGTTATTCCGTAGCTGTTTGTAACTCTTAAAGAAAACATTTTAAGAATCTTTTGAGATGCTTGGTTAATGGCAGCTACTTTGTAATCATAATGCAGACTACTGTTTTTAGGGCAAATGTCCGCCTTATCTAACTTATTACAAAGAATATAATTTTCTCTTTTGGATCTGAGGATTACAATTGTCCTACTCCTCTGAAACACATCCCAGAGATGTTTCTAAATGTATTAAACCTTGAATGAAAGCAGAAGAGATCATGGTTTGCAGAATTAACTAGTGCCTCATTGGCAACCCCTCACTTCCTTCCCATTTATCTCACTTGCTTCTGATGTGGCCTAACTGTCCCTACTCCAAGAGAAACTTCTTCAATCCTCTCCTCCCTCTGAGTGGCCTCTCCCTTCCTCCTCATAAAACCTAAAAGCTGCTAAATTCCCTGGAGGTGGGAGA
Source organism: Tenrec ecaudatus (assembly GCF_050624435.1). Lineage (NCBI taxonomy): Eukaryota > Metazoa > Chordata > Mammalia > Afrosoricida > Tenrecidae > Tenrec > Tenrec ecaudatus. The sequence continues at coordinate 124,285,943 of NC_134531.1, forward strand.
ATCAGCAAAGGGAGATGATAGGGTTAAAAGACTTCCTTCACCTCTTGCATGGTCTGGGACTTAAAATGTGCCAATTTAGTAAAGATGACCATTTGAGGGTTAGAAAATTCTCATTAGACTCACAAAGAAAAATTATCCTTTGGCTTCATTTGTTCCAAAGCTGGTGGTGAAAAATGGGCTGAGATCTAATCATACATCTGTTACATAATGGCTTTGGCCAACACGTCATTTCTTACTGATAGTAGCACCATAGGGCAAAGTGGACCTGTAGACACTCATGGGGCCAGAAAAGCCTCATCTTCTCAAGGAGCAGCTGTTTGTCTCAAATTACTGACTTGTCAGCAGACTAACTTTTAACTCTACGAGCCACCAAGATGTCTGGCCATAGTTTAAAGAGGCATCCCATTAGATAGATTTCTTTAGCATTTTGGGGATAATACCTTTGCATCAGATGAGAATATAGAACATACATTGTTTTCTAAGTATTTCAAAAATACTGTACTCAGAGGACAATCTTAAAAAAATCACACTATTCCCATGTAAAGAACTTCAAAAAACAAACATCAAATGTGATATCATTGTGTGAATTCTAATTCAAGGCAAGGTCTTTCTCCACAGAGCAGCTGGTGTTTCCACAGTCCAATGCATACCAATATGCAATCAAAAACCTAGAAGGCATTTGATCTATTTAGTGGCTAATTTCTGGTTTTGGATCAGCTGCAGTCCATGAGCCCTGTCACCTTTCAGAGTTCTGGAAATACTGTTTTAATATGGTGAACTCCAAATCGGGATATTACAGCATTTTATAAGTCCGATATAAGTTCATTTTATAGTAATTTTTGGTTAAATATCCTAGCAGGTGTACAAAAGCAAAACCTCACCAGTAGGTGAAAATGTCATTGCTAAGTCACAGTAATATATATATATATAGATATATAGATATAAAATGCTTAAATAGGAAATTCATAAAAAATAAATGCAAAACCAAACAAATTAACCATAAGTTTGAAAAAATGTTAGGCAAAGGGAAGGATTTTAAAACACAATGAAAACTTACCTCTCCCTGTTATTTCTATAGAAAGCGTTACCATTACGTAACATCTTGTGGTACAAGGGTTGAAGGTTAAAAATATAAATCATAAACCACGGGGTCTGGACTTGAGCAACCTGGTCTGCCAAACTGTGGCTGAAGTCGGAGGTGAGCAAATGCAGATACTAAAAGATACTAAGAAGCATCTAATGTAACAGAACGCAAGACATGTCTTATGTGAATTAACATCTGGCCTGATAAGTCTTTTCTTTTACCTCCAGTAAAGAGCTAAGAAAGTAACAGATCTGCCAGCCTTTTTCTTTGTTAAAATTTAAAAAACATTTCTTTGTTCCTACTCTTGTAATAACATTTTAAACATAAAAAACAAAATATTTAACAGACCTAAACATAGATATATCCTTTTTGTATAAAAATAGTATGTGAACTTCCGATGGCAAGAAATAGTCCATTTAGCTTTAGCCAATGACTTAGCGATCTTGATCACAAAGCTGCCCTCACCATTGTTGCTCCTCTTGAGCTCGTTGCTGCAGCGCGGGGTCAGTCTAGACCTTCTGGCCCTTTTGCATTTTTGCTGCCTTTCTGTTACCTAGCACGACGTCCTTCCCAAAGGACTGATCACTCCTGACAACATGTCCAAAGCACTGAAGACTTGTTTGTCTGTTTGACAACACTTTCACTCTTCTCCAAGAGCACAGCTCAAAGGATCAAGCCTTTGTTGGTTTTGCTTATTCAATGTCCACTGATCATATGCATACGAGAGAGTACTCCCCCCCAAAAAAAATCCAGGATTTTTTTCAAGGCTATTTGTTTAATTATTTTTACAACCTTATCACCCCCCAAAGTACTCTCCGTTACACTTAATACATCTGTCAAATCTGCAATTCCATTCTTGGAAACATTTTTCAAACTCCTCTGTTTGGATGACCGACAGCACCTCCATCGTTTTTTACTTCACCTCTTCTAAGTCATTGATAGCTGTCCTTTTAAGTACCTCTGCATTTACAGAAGCAAAATTAAGTCACTCAGAGCAAGATCAGGTGAGTAAGGTGCATGGAGCATGAGAGGCATGCTATATTGTGCCAAAAACTAGGCACTGAGATGTCTGTGTGAGCAGGTGCATTGTTGTGGTGGCTAAATTAGTCCCCGTGTCACAAATCGGGCTTTTATTTCTGTCACACAGTTATACAATCTTTCTAGCACCTCCAAATAGAAAGCTTGATTAACAGTCTGACCTGGTGAAATGAACTCAAATTGCACTATCCCCCACATAAGCCTCCCCCAAACACACACATATACACACGCACAAGAACCAATTGAGCGTCTTCTTGATCTTTGATTTCACGTGACAAGTTAATTTTTGGGGGGGGCGGTGAGGTGACAATGGTGTCTTCCACTGGTTTGATTGATGTTTGTATGGGGAGTTATAAGAATAGCACCATGTTTCACCACCAGTTTGGAAAAAATGTGTGGGTCACTTTGGATCGGATTTTTCAAAGCACGGCATGTTTCCACCCCACTCTCTTTTTCGGCTCAGTCAGACCCAAAGCACAAATTTTGCAGTGGCCCTTATCATTCCCATATCTGCTGTTAAAATTCACTGAAGTGAACTCAAAACTAGTCCAGATGACTTCCACAACTCTTCGGTGGTCCCTCATTGGTCTTGGAGCACAAAAGCATGACTTTTGTCGACATTTTTGTCTGTTCAGGAAGTTGAGGGATATCCAAAATGAGGCTGCTCATCAATCAACATTTCACCTTCCCTGGAATGAGAAAACACATGCACTTGAGTTTTATCCGTAGTGTTGTCCTTGTGAGATGTGTTCAACATCAAACAGTCTCTGCAGCATTTCCCCCCAGCAGGAAACGAAATTTCAAGTCACACACCCCTTTCTTAAATCAGACATAAAAAAAATGAGGTTTGAGGGAAACTGCTTTTATGAAAAATTTCACCGTGGCAAGGAAGAACCTCGAGAAATGCCCACGACAAAAGCTCAGCCCAGTGGAGCTTCTCTTAGATCTCTCCTGGGAGAGATCTACCTCAGTCCTCGGCTCCGCATGAGAAAGAATTCAGTCCAAATCCTGGTTTGTGATCCAAGTGAATTTTTGAGAGTTAGAAGAAGTTTCAGATTTACACAGGCACCTGAAGGGCCTCTCACGCCGTGCAGCCTCCTTAGAAGTTGCTCAGAAGGTCACGTGGTTGGCTCCAGGCTCTTGCCTTTTCAATTATTCCGGGGGAGGTGTGGTGGATGACCCTGGTCGACCTCATTGGCTGAATTGAATTTACCTGGCCTAGGTGGGTCAATCCAGGTGCAGCACCCACCCAGGTGTACCTCCTCTACCTGGCCAGAAACCTGAGCCTCTGAGCATGCACAGTGTACCACTCCTTTATGGGCCAGTAGCTTGGACCTCTGAGCATGTGTAATGGACACGCCAGTCCCGCTAAACTACCTAACACTTTTGTTCCAGTTTTTTTTTGGGGGGGGATAACCTCTTGGTATGAGGCAATTAAAAATATTATGGCATGGGTCAGGACACACATTAGTTATCAAGGTAATATCCTTTCTTTTCTATAATCTGAAGGCATTTTGTGCAGCAGAGTTACATAATACGACATGTCTTTTGATCTCTGCCTGCTACTTCCATGAGCATTGATTTTGGAGCCAAGAGAAAAGATTCTTGACAATCGCAAACTTTTCTTCATTTATCATGCTATTGCCTATTGGTCTACTTGTGAGAATCTGGGTCTTTTTCCCATTGAGTCATCATCCATATTGAAGGCTATAATCCTTGATCTTTATAAGCAAATGTTTGAGCTATTCTAAGTTAAAAGTAAGTTTGTATTTCCAAGATCCACTTCGATGGTTTCTTTGTTTCCTGTCTTTTTCATGACCTTTTGCTTTCTTCATGAATGATGTTCTTGATGTCCTCTCACACTCATCAGGGCTCTTCTATCATTAGCATTCAATGAGTTAAATCTATTCTTGAAATGTTCTCATTTATTTTTAAGATCATTTTATTCAGACTCTTACAGCTCTCATTACAATCCATGTATCAATTGTATCAGGTATATCTGTACATATATTGCCATCATTATTTTCTAGACATTTACTTTCTATTGAGCCTATCATATCAGATCCTGTTTGTTCCATCCCTCCCCCACACCTCATGATCCACTGATAGATTAACAGAAACAACAGTGGAAGGGAGACAGTGGTCGGTGTGAGATATGAAAATAATAAAATTCAGATCACAGAGATTCAAAATAAAGTTTGCGGTTTTGCACTTGTTACAATTTTCATTAATTGTTTTAATCCTTTTAACATTCTTATGGAATTTCTCTTCATTTTCTTCAACTTTGTTTTGTCATTATAGATGAGCAAATGTTGGTCTGCTTGAGCTTCTCCAATGTTTTTTCTAGTAGACGTAGTCAATTTTCTTTCTGTCGATTCCATTTGAAGAAATCCTTGTGTATAATCACTTTTTGTGTTGTTGAAAAATGTATTTTCTATGCAAAAATTATTGGTCTTGCAGAATTCTATCATGTAATATCCAGCATTATTTCTATAACCAAGACAATATTTTCTAACTACTGTTCCTAGATAAATTCCAAAACTTGGAAACATATACATACATATGTATATATTTATCTTCATTTGCTCTTTATAAAATCAGAACAGTTTGATTCATATGCATGCACATGTTATAAAACTAAAGTTAAACTTTTGAGGAAAGAAAGTATTACTGTAAGTTTGGAAGTGTGCTAAAACAAAGTGCTTATTTAACATGATATTCCAATAAATTGAAAATAAACTAAAGATTTTAATTAGATCTGAGATTGGCAGTGGTCTCTTTGGAAAATTTAGCAGATGGAAGGATAAACTATATTATCCTCTTTTTGTCCATCCTCAGAATCATGCGCTCCATGGCATGTCTATTTTTTGAATTTTTTTCTAATGAGTTATTTCTTGTTAAATCCAGAAACTCGGATTACAAAGTCCGAGTTACTGGTCACAAACTCAGATTTACCAATCATTTCCTCTTCTTAAATATCTATTTACCTAGTGCTTTGATCTTTAGAGTGCTACCCATTTTATTAACTACAATAAATAGACTATTAAAATTTATTTTAGGTCTTCAAAATAGCTCTATATATGTTTCTATCATTCAACAATATATTAAACACCACTGATGTCCTCAAGAGAGTACAAAGAGAGGGATATGTGTAGAAATGTGTTGTAGAGAGTAGAGGCTAAGAGAAACACCAATGTGGTTTCAACAGCCCATGTCAGTGGGGTTCAATGTCAAGAATGGGGAGGTTGCTGCCACCTATGGAGACTGACTAGGGAGCCGTGAAAAGGCCCCAGGGGAGGTTTCCAAAGCAAGATCCTTTTGATCCCCCTCCTTAACCTAGGTATCTAAACCACACTTTTTATTTCTTTATTACTCAATTTTACTCTCTTTCCTCTCTTGATGAAAATGACCCTTTGAATGTACTAAGCAGTGCTATCTTCAAATGAACATCATTCATTAAAAAAAAAAAAACATTTCTGAAATGAGAGAAACCAAACAAATGCACACACCCTAGTCTCACCACTTCACTTTAATAAAAAGAATAGTTACTTTGGCCTTCAAAATCACTCACTTGAACTTACTTCATTTCTGCATCAAGTGGAATAGCTCGATGATGTCCTGAAGTCCATGCAGCACTTTTTGCTTGACCTTGGGTGCTTTTCCCATTTTCTTCTTCTTTCCTCCTTCTCCTTCTACCTCTATTCTTCTTCTTCCTCTTTACCACTGTAAATGCATTTTAATGTGTATTAGGAAATTATATGTTGCAACTAAAAAAACAGCTTAATTAGTACACATTACCATACAGGACTCAATAAGGCATTATAAAATACATGCTAGATGAATATTATCAAAATTTTATATAGACAGGAGAAAATGCAAAGTTCATTTTAGATGATAGTTGTTTAATAATTCTTGGAATATAACGTATCTATGGCTTTGAACTAAAACATTCAATAGTTTTGTGAACTTTCTCTTTTTTGTGGCACTCTGGAACTATTCCGAAATAGCTGGTCTATAAGGAAGTTAAAGCAAACAAACCCACATAGATATTTACTATGGAAGCTATGAACTGTACCTGAAATGTGAATGGAATCCCTCAAAATAATGGCCAAAGACTGCATTTCTTTCTGTGGGACACATGGATTCAGTAGATGGTGAGACAAAAACACTGAAATGGCTGGAAGAAAACAGATGAAAGTAATAAAAGCTAACCATTACCACACTACCACCATACCATAGCCCTTACAATACGAGTCATGTTAGTTAGAAGTAACTCTAAATTATCTTTCTTTTCTCAGAGATTAAATTGAAAAGTGTTATAATATGAAGATACATTCAAGGAATAAAGAAGAATGTAAAAAGCATAGATGTGTGCCAGTCAATTAATAAGAAATAAATGCTATAAGTGCTTGGAATTTTCTTTATGTTTTTGTATATGAGAGACTTTTATTATTTTATTTTATAAGTGCTGATATCTTGGGATTTATCTCTTCATTTAAAATAATGATCCAATCTTGTTTTTTTTAATTTTGTACGTGTCTTACTTTTTTAAAAGTAGGCCATACATTAATTCCCCACAGTTGGTCTAATAAATATCTATAAACTGTGTGATTTAAAACAATGGAGATTTGATCTTATTCAGAGCTCAGGAAGTTACATAAAATCAAATGTCTCCAAAGCTTTTACTGCTTCTGTTCTCTTTTCGCTAACGGATCGCATGGTTCTGGCAGCACACTCCCCCTGGCTCCAGTCCTCACAGAGCCTTGCGGTATCATACGTTGTATCATATGTTCTACAAAACAAAACACTGCCCAGGCCTGGTTAGTCCCAGGGTAGCTTTCACATAGAAGCTTTGTGATACTTGGTGCCTGATCATTGGGAAATTTTAAGACATTATTTTGTTGCCATTCTCAATGTGGAACCCCCTGATAACTGTTTCTCATGACAGCAACATTCAAGTCTCCAAGGATTGGAGGCGGGTGACTGGGTATGAGGTGCATTGGCCAAGCATGGAACCCTGGGCTCCAACATGGAAGGTGCGAAGTCTACCACTGACGGCACTCTAGATCCTCACTTCACTTAATCACATCTGCTGGCACCATCTGCAAAGAAGATCATATTTGAGTGTTTTGGATGGAGTGGGCTCTATTCAGTCATTACATGTACCTTCCCTAACTTTTATAATTTAATTCCCATTATAACCTTGATTTTCCCAAACAATATCTGATAAATTATTTTGGATTACTATGAGGTTACTTACTGTATATTTATTTCTGCCTTTTTTCTATTTATTTCTCTCTTAAAGACATAAGCAATGCTATCAATTTCTTATGGTGTAGAGGCATCTATGTTTATGTGTATAAATACCTTTGAAAACTACTGATATATAGAAACTTACTGCTCACTGGAAGGATCACTGTTGACAGGGTGTTTACGTGCTCAACTGCTCAGTCAAGGTTAGTGGTTTGAACCCAAAGTCCACTCTGCATTTTAAAAATGTGATAGTCTGCTTCCAGGTTTTCTTGAAAATTATAATTTCAGAAACTTTATGTGGCAGTTTGAATCTGACCTATGGAATCACTGTGAATCACAGTTGACTCTATGGTATTCAGTACTATAGAATGCTTGCTTTTAGTTACAGAATTAGTTTTCGTCTCAGCCTTGCTTCTCTATATTAAGCAATGTGCCGAGCATAATGCCTAGAAACCAGATTTGGGAGGGGGGCAGTTGGGGATGGAGTGGGGCTGAAAGCTAAGTGTTCTCAAGTGAATAAGGAAAACACTTCTCCCATAATCCATTGGGAGACTGTTTAATATGTGGTAGTCTGTCAGGGGAGGCCAGCCCCTAACACATCATTACGGGTCCGGTAGGCGCAATTATACTGCGATAATAAGTAAAGATCATAGTAGAGGTATAGAGAGCATGAGAGATAGAAGAGAAATATTGAAATAAATGGAGTCAGACATGATTCATGGGAGTATGCTCAACTCAGCCTCACTTGATGGTCCACCTGGAGGGAGAGAGAGAGTTTAATGCTAGCCCAGGCTTTTTATATTCTCTGGGGACATGCAAGCCCCCCAATTACAGGTGAGGATATACGCCACAGGAAGGAGCTGTGCTATAGGTGATACAGTAATGAGAGGGGGCGGTCTAGGGACATACACGCAATAGGAAGAGGAGGGATTGGGGATATACATGTGACAAGATGGGCAGATCCTAGGTTTAAGATGGCAGCTTAACTTTGACCTATTCTCTAGATCTCCATAGGAACCATTATCAGCAGGGTGTAAACCCCGCCTACTGGAACCAAATAGATGACTGCAGGCATCCTTTGTCCTTAACAGCAGGGAGTGGGGCCCTCTGCAGTCCAGCAACTGATCACCCTCAGGGAGGATGCCCTTGGGCATCTGACCTCCCCCCACAGTAGTCTAATGAAGTGGCATTTGCTGGCCCATTCTTATAAAAAATTCCAGGATTCTATTTTTGAAAAGTAGCAGCATCATTGTAGGGCTACTATGTGCCTAGGTTATGTGCGCCTAGGTATGCAAACTGCTCAGAAGCTATTTACCTTTCAAAATTCTGTCACATGATCTACAGCTTTATTTCTATCACCCAAATAATATTTTCCTACTATTGTTCCTTTCTCTGTGATTCCACCTTTTGTAATCCAATTGCCAATAATTATCAATGCATCTTAAGTGAATATTTGATCATTAAGATTGAGAATGTGGATGGAATTCAAGGTTTTTTCATCACTAGCTTTAGTGGTTGGCACATAAATTTAAATACTGTTGTATTAACTGGAATTCCTTGAAAACAGAAATATGGTTTTATATTATAATATGAAGATTATAACATGTTATTACAGACAGCATTGTTCTTCTAGATAAATCTTAAACTGTCCCTTTAGACCATGAATCTAATGATATTTCTTTGAATACATAATTCTCACCATAGAAAACCATATGCTTTTCTTCTAATTCAAATGTCCTTTTCATGTCAATAATTCCAAAAGTATCAATATTTATGTTTTCTATTTCATTTTTGACAATTTTTTTTCTGGACTCACATTGAGTAAATTCCACATTCCAATTTTAATGGACATTTCTCCTCCTTTTTGAGTTCTGTCCTATGAAGCAATGGAAGTCTGGAAACACTTATTCCCACAGGCATTACTTTACCTGCGCCACTATTATCTCTCCGCTTTGAGAAGAGAACTCATCCTCAGTTATATCCTGAGTGTCTGCTGACTTGAAGGGCTCATTCTCTGACACTATAACTCATGATGTTCTACTTCTATTCATTATGTTTCAGTATCTCAACATGTTTTTATACCATCCATGAAGCTTCCCCCGCTTGTCTGTCACCATGCCCCATGCATTTCAAATGCCAGCAGTGTCACCCAAAGTGAGCAGGTTTCAGTGCAGCTTCCAGCCAAAGAGCAGACAATATAGAAGGAATCGGCTCCCAACTTTGAAGGAAATAGCTGCTGATAACCTTACGCATAGCTTCAAAAAGTCATCAGATACTGAAGACCTAAATAAATGGAGGCAGAATATTGTTGGAGACAATGCCAGAGGGGTCCAGGCAGAGAGCACTCAAAAGTGAATGAGGAGGAACTGATTTCTTTCAGCAGAGCGGCCCTGGTGATGTGAGTGGGGTAAAGCTAGTGGGAGTGGATTCTTCCAGATCTTAGTTTGCTGATGGAGCATGACTCCAGGTACGGAGAGAACAGCTGTAAAACCCTGCTCATGATCAGAACTTGGAATGTGAAATATGAATCCAGGAAATTTGGAAGTCATCACAAATAAAATGGAACACATAAAAAAAGATATCTGAGGTGTTGATGAGCTGAAATACGTTAGTGTTACCCATTTTAAATATGAAAATCATATGATTTCATGATGAAAATAACACACTCAAAAGGAATCACATGGCATTCATTGTCAAAAAACATATTTCAAAGTCAATCATGGACTGTAATCCAATCTATAATAGAATTATATTCATTTGCCTTTTGGGCACTCCAATAGAATTATTATTCACATTGATTCATCAATCACCAAACCTAGTGATGAAGGATGCAAGCAGTGACTACAGTCAAAAATTCATCAAACATGCAGTCATGATGCATTGATAGTTACTCTTGGATGGATACAGAAATTGCAAACAAACAGGAGAGTACAATAGCTGAAAAACATGAACCTGGTAATCAAAATGAAGCTGGAGATAACATCATAGAATGATGCAAAATGGACACGTTTTTCAGAGTAAATACCCTTTTCAACAATACAAAAGATAATTACACATGGAATTCATCAGGTGGATGAAGTCAAAGAGCTGAATAGAAAATATCAAAGGACAGCTCAAGAAGACAAATTCAAATATTATAATGAATGAAATATTCAAAAACCTAGAATTAGAAAGCCCAAAGGAAAGAACACACTCAGCATATTTGAAACTGAAAGAACTCAAGAAAAAATTCATCTCAATTTCCAATACTGAAAAATTCTCTGGAAAAAATATAGAAAACATTTTAAAAATGGAAAGGATACATAGAGCCACTGTACCAACAACAATCAGTTCACCATTTCAGGAGGTAGCATATGACCAAGAACCAATGGTGCTGAAGGATGAAGTTTAAGCTGCAATGAAAGCATTTGCACAAAACAAGGCTCCAGGAATGAGTGGATTCCAATTGAAATGATTCCACCTGCTGATGATACACTGGAAGCCCTCACTTGTCTATGCCAGGAAATTTTAAAGACAGCTTCTGGGCCAACTAATTGGAGGAGATCATTTTTGTACTCATTCCAAAGTAATGTGAACCAACAGAACACTCAAACTGTAGAACAATATCACTGATATCACATATGAGTAAAATTCTGTGAAGGTCATCCAACAACACTTACAACAGTACTTTGATAGGGAGCTTCCTGTGGCTTACAGCAGATTCAGAAGAGGATGTGCAACAAGGGATATTATATGTTGCTGATGACAGATGGATTTGGGCAGAAAGCAGAGAATACCCAGAGAGATGTTTAATTGTTTTATTGACTATACCAAGGCATTTGACTGGGTGGATCATAACAAACTATGGTTAGCATTGATAAAATGGGGATTCCAGAATGATTCATGTGCTCATGTTGAACTTGTTCATGGATCAATAGGCAGTTGTGGGAAAGGAACAAAGGATAATGTGTGTGGTTTAAAACCAGGAGTGATGCGTGACAGGACTCTATCTTCTCAATCTGTACCTTATTCAATTTTATCTTATGTATGCTAAGCAAATGATCAGAAAAGCTGGATTATATGAAATAGAAGGCAGCATCAGTATTGTTGGAAGGTTTATGAACAACTTGTGATATGCAGCTGGCACAACTTTGCTTCCTGAAAGTGGGATGACTACAACCAATTGCTGATGATGAAGCATTGTAGCTTTCAGTACAGAATACAGTTCAATGTAAAGAAGAACAGCTGCTTAGAACTGTACCAAGAGGCAACATCATGATAAATGAAAAAGAGATTAACATTTTAAGGTTTTCGTCTCAGTTGGATCCACAATCTATGCTGATGGGAGCAGCAGTCAAGAGGTCAGAGATGCATTTCATTAAATAAACCTTCTGCACATGACCTCTATAGAGCATCAAAAAGCTGGGGTGTTACTTTGAGAACTGAGGTGCTCTGACCCAACATATGGTATTTTCAGTTGCCTCATATGCATGTGTAAGTTGGACATTGAATAACAAAGACCCCCCCAAAACAGGCACATTTGAACTGTGGTGCTGGAGAAGAATATTGAAAGTACCAGGTAAAAGGTACTGCTAAAAGGACTAACTGATCTCTCTGGGGGAAAAAATACATTCAGAAGTGTTCCTTCACATCACAGATGGCTGCATTTCATTGTCAGGAGAAACCAGTCCCTGGAGAAGGACATCATGTGTGGTAAACTAGAAGGTTAGTGAGGAAGTGGAAGGCCCTCAGGGAGCTGGTCTGATGCTGAGACTGCAACAGTGGGCTCAGACACAGAAACAATGATGGAAATAGTGCTGAACTGGGCGGCGTTTCTTTCTGCTGTGCAGAAGGTGGTGTTGAGTCTGAATTGACTCAATGGCACCTCACAAGAACAACTACAACTGGTTAATTCCTCCAAGCAGACAACAGATACCCTTTCCTTAGTCTGTTTTCAATCTGGAAGCTCTGCTTAAATCTGTTCATTTTGGGTGACTCTGGTGATATTTGACATACCCTTGACCGATCTCCTAACATCGCAATAACATGCACCACACACTATCAACTAACTGACAGACAAGGGGTGGCAACAGAGTTGCAGTAATACATTGATTGGCACCTGTCTGAAATGTAGGCCATATTCAGAATAGGCTATGGAATAAGGGCTAGGATTATTGATTTAAATGAATACTGGCTGAGAGTAGAGAATACCCAAAAGGTGTTAACTTTTGTTTTATTGATTATGCAAAGGTATTTGATTGTGTAGGCCATAGCCAAGGACAGGCTTGAGAGAAATGGGAATTTCAGACAACGTAATAGTGCTCATGCAGAACCTGTGCAGGGATCAAGAGGTAGTTACGGGAAAATTTCAATGAATTACTGAAAGTTTAAAATAAAAAAGGTGTGCATCAGCGTTGTATCTTCTCACCATACTTATTCAATCCCTGTGCTGACAAATCAGGGAAACTGCACAATACGAAGAAAAATGAAGCATCAAATTAGGAGAAAGCTTACTAAGAGCTAGTCATATGCAAATGACATAACACTGTTTGGTCAACCTGAGGAAGACTGGAAGAACTTGCTAATGAAGGTTAAGAATGGCAGCCTTCAATGTTGACTACAACTTAATGTAACGAAAGACAAGGCCATCCAACTGGAGATATTGGTGACATACTGATGAAAGGAAAAAAGAATGAAATAATTATGGATCTTGTCTTGCTTGGATCCACAATAAATACTAATAGAAAAACAGTCAAAAAATCAAATCACACCTTACTTTGAGTAAATCAGTGTTCCATTACATTAACATAGATCGGCAATAGCCAGAAATTTTCCCATCAATACATAAAAACTAATAATTGCTGTCTGATTTTTTTACTTATTTCTGCAAATTTTTCTTTTTAAAGTCACTTGATAAATCATATCAATCTAGAGAAAATACATAAATAATGACCATAGTGAGATAAAGAGTCATTGGTTGTTTCTAACAGACGTAATTCCTGATAGAAAGGTTGGCAGTTTGAACCCACTGAGAAGTACCTCACAAGAAAAGCCTGATCCATTGGTAAGTGATAATTTTGGAAATCGCATAGTGTAGTTCTACTCTACATACAGGGTTTCTAGGAGTCTTAATTTACTCAGCAATAACTGGTAACTTGTGTTTAATAAGAATAGGCAATCAATATATTTTAAGTTGGTAAATGTAACTGCAGTTTGGTAAAGAAACTATATAATAAGAAAATTTAAAAATAAGATGAATTTACAAAATATATTATAACACATTAATTGGGTAAAGAGGTAAAAGACCTCTTTGAAGTGTTGAAAAACAAGAAGTTTACTTTGAAGATTAAGGTGTTCATTACTGAAGCCATGGTATTTTCTTTTTTAAAAATCACTTTATTAGGGGCTCATACAAATCTTATGACAATCCATACATACAACAATTGTGTATAACACATTTGTACATTCATTGCCCTCATCATTCTCAAAATATGTCCCTTTCACTTAAGCCTCTGGTATCAGCTCCTCGTTTTCCCCCTTCCCTCCCTGATCCCCCTCCCTCATGAACTGTTGATAATTTATAAATTATTATTCTGTCATATCTTACACGGTTTAATCATCTCCCTTCACCCACTTTTCTGTTGTCCATCCCTCAGGGCGGAGCTTATATGTAGATCGCTGTAATTGGTTCCCCCTTTCTACCCTACACCCTCCAGTTATCGCTTCTCTCACCACTGGTCCTGAAGGGATCATCTGTCCTGGATTCCCTGCATTCTAAGTTCCTATCTGTACCAGTGTACATCCTCTGGTCTAGCCAGATTTGTAAGTTAGAAATGGGATCATGATAGTGAGGGAGTGGAAGCATTTAGGAACTAGAGGAAAGTTGTATGTTCATTATTGCTACACTGCACCCTGACTGGCTCATATCTTCCCTGCAACTGTTCCATAAGGGATATCCAATTGTCTGCAAATAGGCTTTGGGTCTCGACTCCACACACCTTTCATTCACAATGATATGATTTTTTGTTCTGATGATGCCTGATCCTGATCCCTTTGACAACTTGTGATCGCACAGGCTGGTTTGCATCTTCCATGTGGACTTGGTTGCTTTTGAGGTAGGTGGCCACTTGTTTACTCTCAAGTCTTTAAGACCCCAGATGAGATATCTTTTGATAGCCAGCCACCATCAGCTTTCTTCACTACATTTGCTTATATACCCTTTTGTCTTCAGTGATCATATCGAGGAGGTGAGCACACAGTGATATGATTTTTGTTCTTTGATGCCTGATGACTGATACCTGCGGCACCTTGTAATCACACAGGCTGGTGGGCTTCTTCCATGTGGAAGCAATGGGATTTTCAATCACCTTTTATATATATGTGAAAGTTGGATGTAGTATACGGGAGAACAAAGAAGCAAGGATGATTTAAATTTGGTGCTTGGGGAAGAATTTGAAAGTACCACGGAATTCCAAAAGAACATATAAATCTGTCTTGGGATAAACACAGCCAGAATGGAGAAGCAAGTATGGAGAGCCTTTGTCTCAAGTACTTTGGACATGTTACCTCAAAAAGACTAGGCCATTAAAAAGGGCATTGTTGTTTAGTAAATATAAAAACAGATCAAGAATGAGGAAGCCCTTCAAAGTGATGAGTTCACATAGTGACTTCAGCAATAGGCTCAACCATGGCAAACCCTGGTGAGATTGGCACCAGACAAGGCAGTATGTCTGTTGTATATGAATTGGTTATAATGAATAAGAATTTACTTGATGGAATCTACCAGCAACAAGATATATACATGTAATTGTGAAACTATATAGCAAGCTTGGATTCCAAGTCTGGGCACATCATGAACTTAAGAATGTAAGGAAACAGTAGTCTCGCTATGAAGAATATGACTATCCTGAAACACCTAATTATAGGGATAATTTGTGTGTTACATCCTGGAGTGCTTATCACAAGCTCAAGTCTGGTACAGAGTTACAGTCCCAGAAACCCACAAGGTAAGTTCTACCCTTCCCTGAACCATGACTCTGAATTTGTGTCAACCCAATGGCAATGATAGTTTGGTCTAAGTAGTGTAACAAGACTATGATATGCAACAGAAACATTCAAATGGTTTAAAACAATAGTTTTAGACCGGGGAGGAATTTTTTCTAAAAAATTATGTCTATGTTAAAATCTGAGGTAGTGGAAATCCTGAAAATTCCAAGGTAGAAATAAGCTTGTCAGAATAAAGGGAATAAAGCATGCAAAATGATCTTTTTATCCTAAAGGAACTTCACCTGAGAAGATTATAAATCCAATGAACTGTCTGCAATCAAGCCATCCTAAAGGACAAAACAACCCTGAAATCATCCTATAGGGCCAAACAAAACTGCCCCAGTGGATTCCCACGACTGTAAATCTTTACCAAAGTAGAAAGTCTTACCTTTCCTCAGGAATCTACGTATGGCTCTGAACCACTGATTTTCTGATTATTAGCCCATAATTCCATTAAGCATAATTCCACGAGGGCTGCAATACAGGAACAGATTATACCCAATGTAAAAGGAGAACCATTTTTGGAGCACAGAGAAACTATAAAAATAAAATGTGTATGTGTCATATATTCTATTTTTGACTAAATAGGACTCGGCATAAAACATTTATTTTAATCTACTATGTCTTTTTTAGGATACTTTACTCAGGTCTCTCACAGAGAATTTAATTTTTAAGGAAAAGTTGTCACTTTGGATGATTCTTTCAACTAATTTTGTATTTTTAATGGGCAGATTTCAATTGGTGTTGGTCATTGTTTCTTCACCATAAATGTGTTTATAAATTCATTTAATTTGAAATTTTATTATTATAGAATTTCTGCTGTTAAATTTACCAACTCATATTATGTTAATTGGTTGGTTTTACTATACAAAAGTTACCAGTTATTGCTGAGTAAATTAAAACTCCTAGCAACCCTGTAGATATATAGTAGAACTACAGTAGATGTGAGTTCCAAAATGATCACTTTTATCAAGAGACTAGGCTTTTCTTGTAAGGTATATATCTCAGTGGGTTCAACCTGCCAAACTTGCAATCGGGAATTGAATCGTTGAAACAATGGGGGCTCTTTCTTTCACTATAGTCATTGCTTATGTATTTTCTCTATATTCATATAAGATTTATCAAGTGACTTTGAAAAGAAAAAGGCAAAAATTGGTAGAAATAAGTAAAGAATCAGACGGCCATTATGTGCTTTTTTAATGCATTAATGTGAAAGATTCTCTGGCTATTGCCAATCTATTTCAATCTTAGTCTATGCCTGTAGGAGATGAAAATGAATACAAGACAAATATTTGTTTAAATATGTAATTTGGAATGTGCCTCTGAACCCAATATTACATTATTGTTAATAATACTGATTTTACATAGTTTATGTAAACTAGATTGCCAAAAGTCAAGAGTCACAGCTGTTCACGAGATGAGAATCTGGGGCAGCATTTCCTTTCTGTACATCTTACTGTAAGTGTTTCGTGGATGTTAGAGACAGTAAAACGTACTGGGGCTAAACAAATGTTGCAAAGAAAGATGTTTATATAAACATTGTTTAACTGCAAATATTCTCTGGGTGTTTTATACATGAATGTGTACTGGGATCCTCCAAGAGTAGGTATCAAATCCTTGACTTTATCTGATTTGGGGAACATATCCGCATAGAACATATATTAAACAGCTGTGTAAAAAACTGCTCTATTCTACCTATCTATCTACCTATTTATAATATCACTAGACTGCTCTGTATCAGAAAAAGAGAGGGAGATGTCATTTGTTGAGAGGAAGAATTAAATAGCAAACATAAAATCCAGGGAGAATAACTTTAGGACTTAATAGAAACAGAGCACCTAGGAATAATGAAACACAGTCTGATTATGTTTTTTAAAAGGCTAAGAAAATAAGAAAAATAGTTGAGATTGGATCTAAGCTAACTTGTGATTATCATCAACTTTCCATTGGCATAGAATTCCTTATAAATAGAAGAAAGCTTTGTCCTCAGCTATATGAATATCAACTTGCCCTACTCTTTCAACCTTTTGTTGTTAGACAAGAAGGCAACACAGCATAATTTTAATGGTTTCCACATTATACGAGTTTGGTTTGTCTTCCGGCATGTATATTTAATGCCCAGATTTTTAGTTGCTAAATCTCCATGCTGTACCTAGCATTAACATGCATTATGCAGGAAAATTTCAAATGAGAGAAAAGGAAACAGTAGGGTTTGAGTAGACTCAGTTTCTAAGGTGTTTTTTTTTTTACAGTAAACTAAAAAATATATATAACCTCTATGATTTCAATGTAAAACTAGGAATCTCTTGAAGAAAAGCCATTCCTTTGTTTTCGATTTCTTGGTTTTTATTTCATACATAAAATATGAATTTTTTAATCTTAACGCTGAAAACAGGGTTTTTGACTTAAACTTTGCTAGTTTTAACTCAGACTTCTGTATAGCAAGTGAATTGCTCAGGTTTCTAAATCAACCACCACGCTCTTGTCCCTCATGAATATCTTTTTAAAATATCATTGTTGTATCTTCCACGACTGTCATTGAAAATGACAGATGTTAACTAGACTACAAAACTAGCAGGGAAACATTATAAAGTGAAGGCTACTATAAACAAAAGCATTATCAGTTCTATAGAAGAAATACATCATGTAATGAAACTTTTCATAAAGTCAATTTCTGCTACTGACAAGTAGAGGACCACTGAGCAAAAGTTTGAAAAACAAAGAAAGGATTGATTTGTCATAGATACTTATTTTCCTTAGAATTACAATTCTCACCCCAGAGAAACCACAATCAAGTCCTCAAATTGTTAGGTTTCTGGGAAGGTTTTCCTGATTCTTGCTTCTCATAGCTGAAAGAATTCCCACGGTAGAAACACTTTTGTAAACCCAAGTAAGTTTTGCAAGGGAAAGGGAAGTTTCAGGAATGACAGTCTCAGGTAGAGCATGCTCTCCCAGGGAAGTGTGCAAGGCTGTCCAGTGTGGACCATGGGAGAGTTCGCGACCAAAAATGGGGGCTTCAGGAGAACGCCAAAAACCACGTGGGGACATAGAAATGACTTTAAGAGGAGAGGCCAAGGACCTGAAAGAGCAGTCTTGGAACTGAGATAAATGCAGAGCTCTGGTGAGAGAGAGAGAGAGAGAGAGAGAGAGAGAGAGAGAGAGAGAGAGAGAGAGAAAGAGAAAGAGGCCTAAGCGGGAACTTGTGGGTGCACTGGGTACACTGGGGAGACCTGGGACATGAAGAGAACCCTGGAAGGGAAGAGAGCACCTGAGAGAGAGCGGCCTGGCCTGGGTTTGAGGTAGGTACCCCTCCTTCCCCGCAACAAGGGCAATGTTGCTGGTGTCTAGTGTGTGCCGAGGCTGACCTTCACCTGTGTCTAGGTGACCTTGGTCTGAACACCCCCAGCTTTGGATTGTCCCCATAAGTGTCTAATGTGCATCTGATTTCTTTCCAAACCCTTTATTGTGGCATGACCAGCTAAATTTTGTTTAGCTAGGTGTTCGATGTAAACAACCCCCTTTTCCTTAATCTCCCCACCTATCAAAATGACATATTACATTGGAAAATCTTCGCCAAAGAAGTGTTGAAGGTGATAAAAAGCAAAGTTGCTCTGTGTTATTTTTGTGCATATTATTATCTCCACAGGTTTGGCTAAATAAGATAGGCTGGATGAACAATCTGGACTAAAAATAATGGAACCAATGGTTCAGGGGGGAAATGGAATAGGGTGAGGAGGGGGGTAAGGAAGTGGTGTTAGCAAACCCAGGAACAAGGGAACAACAAGTGATCCAAATTGGTGGTGAGGTGGGTATGGGAGGTCTGGTAGGGCATGATCAAGGGTAATATAATGAAGAGGTATAGCTGAAACCCAGGTGAGGAGGAAGCATGATAGTGGGGCAGGAGGAAAGTCAAGGGAAATAGAGGAAAGAGCTAGGAGGCAAAGGGCATTTATAGAGGTCTAGACAAATACATGCACATATGCAAATATATATGGGAAATATATCTATGTGTCTATATTTATAGTTTTACTATTAAAGTGACAGAAGGACATTGGGCCTCCACTCAAGTAAGCCCTCAGTACAAGAATATTTTCTTCTATTAAATTGGCATTCTATGATGCTCACCTTCCCGACACAACCGATGAAGACAAAGCAGGTGAATAAGCAAATGTGGTGAAGAAAGATGATGGTGCCCAGCTATCAAAAGATATAGAATCTGGGGTCTTAAAGGCTTGAAGGTAAACAAGCAGCCATCTAGCTCAGAAGCAACAAAACCCACATGGAAGAACACACCAGCTTGTGTGATCACGAAGTTCTGAAGGGATCAGTTATTAGACATCAAAGAACAAAAAATCATATCATTGGGTGCACACCTCCATGATATTATCGGTGAGGACAAAGGGGTGCATAAGCAAATTTGGCGAAGAAAGCTGATAGTCCCCGGCTATCAAAAGGTATAGTGTCTAGGGTCTTAAAGGCTTGAAGGTAAACAAGTGGCCATCTAGCTCAGAAGCAACAAAGCCCACATGGAAGAAGCACACCAGCCTCTGTGATCACAAGGTGTTAAGTGATCATGTATAAAGCATCATAAGAACAGAAAAATCTTACCATAGTGAATGAAGGGAGAAGTGTAGAGTGGAAACCCAAACCCCATTTGTTGGCCACGGGAGACCCCCTCACAGAGGGGTCTAGGGGAGGAGATGAGTCAGTCAGGGTGTGATGTAGCACTGATGAAGAATACTGCTTTCCTTTAGTTTTAAATGCTTCCTCCCCTCCCCCCCCCGCCCCCACTATCATCCGAATTCTACCTCGCAAGTCTGGCTAGACCAGAGGAGGTACACTGGTGCAGATAGGAGCTGGAGGCACAGGGAATCCAGAGCAGCTGATACCTTCAGGAACAGGGATGTGAGTGGCGATCCTGGGAGGGTAGAGGGAGAGTGGGTTGGAAAGAGGGAACCAATTACAAGGATCTACATGTGACCTCCTTCCTGGGGGATGGACAATAGAAGAGCAGGTGAAGGGAAACACCGCACAGGGCAACAGATGACAAAATAATAATTTATAAATTATCAAGGGCTCATGAGGGAGGGAGGAGCGGGCAGGGAGGGGGAAAAAAGAGGACCTGACGCCAAGGGCTTAAGTGGAGAACAAAAGCTTTGAAAATGATGAGGGCATTGAATGTACAGATGCGCTTTACACAATTGATGTATGTATGGATTGTGATAAGAGTTGTATGATCCCCTAATAAAACATTTTTAAGAAAAGCAAAGATGTCAGGAGCAAGGAATACAAGCTTTGGTATTTTCAATCACTTCATGCACATGTGGAAGCTGGAGAGTGACAATGGAAGACTGAAAAAGAATTGTGTTCTTTGAATTAAGATGTTGGCAAGCAACGCTGAATAGACTATGGATTGCCAAAAAATAAAAAAAAATCCTTCTCGGGAAAAGTATAGTTAGAATGCTCTTTACATGTGAGAATGGCAGGACTTCGTCTCACATACTTTTGAGGAGTATGTCACCAGGAAAGCATCATGCCTGCTAAAACAGCAGGTCAGCCCCAAAGAGAAGACCTTCAAAGAGATGTAAGGACGTAAGGACTACAAGAGCGGGTTCAAAATAGGAGTGATGGGGGGGCTGGTGCAGGAGCCGACAGGGTTGTTCTTGATGAACAGGCTAGGACGAGCGAGAACTGGATCAGGGCTATCTCACACGAAAAAGAAGTGATGAATTTAATTAACTTTTGCAAATGCATTAATGATATTTTTAATGTCTCTACTGTATGATTCTTTCAATAATTAAATCAAATTATTTAGTTCATTGCTCTTTAGCTCAACATGTTTTTAATTTTGTTTTTCTTTTTTTTAACATTTTATTAGGGGCTCATATAACTCTTATCACAATCCATACATACATCAATTGTATAAAGCACATCTGTACATTCTTTGCCCTAATCTTTTTCAAAGCATTTGCTCTACACTTAAGCCCTTGGCATCAGGTCCTCTTTTTTTCCCCTCCCTCTCCATGTCCCTCTCCCTTATGAGTCCTTGATAATTTATAAATTATTATTTTGTCATATCTTGCCCTGTCCGATATCTCCCTTCTCCCCCTTTCTGTTGTCCGTCCCCCAGGGAAGAGGTCACATGTGGTTCATTGCAATCGGTTCCCTCTTTCCAACCTTCTCACCGTCTACCCTCCAAGTATTGCCCCTCACACCCCTGGTCCTGAAAGGATCATCCGCCTATTACTCCAAGTGGAAAAGAGAGAGCTTATTTCAGTAGACCACGGTGACAAGAGGGAACATGCGGTGTGCAGTAAAACCTGCACAAGACTTCTCTAAAATGTTGAATACACGGGCTTCCATAAGAACAAGAAAATCTGTTTGGGAAGAAGCAGAAGTTAAATGGGGACACGTTGCCTCATTTACTTTGCACATGGAAAGGACAGTGAAAGAGAAAGACCTTCCAATAAGGAATAACGCCATGGCTGCCACAGTGTGCTCAGCCGTAGCAATGATGGTGAGCCTGGCCCAGGACCGGATGCTGTTTCCTTCTGCTGTTCATCAAGTCACTACAGAGGCACGCGGACCGGATCGCACTCAATCACGGCAGCATCCTCAGCATAATATCTCAAAAGATTACATAGTTTTAAAGAAAGATGAAGTGTTCTGCCTGTCATAAAACCATAGGAATACAATAGATTCCAGTAATATTCACTTGGGAAGTAACTGACTCTCCTGTTTCCCTAACTTTTAATCATCTTACTCTTTCTTTCTCATGTCTGCTTCCGGCACAGATCTGAAGCCCATTACTCAAACTACAGTGTAAATAAACTTGAACCACACAAATAATTGATGAGCAGTAAGTCATCAGAATAGATTTAGATGAGAACATGTTTAGGTATCAGGAAAATTTAGGCAAATATTTAGTAACTTATCTCAGATATTTCATTTATAAATCTTTATTTAAAGAAAATCAGTAACCTCTAAGTCAAGATATATATTTTTTTTCACTGGGAGAAAAGTCTACTGATAGATTGAAGTCTATCGATAATCTAAACTTTTCATGATCATTTCTAAAATAACCTTAAGGAATTCCAAAACTATAAAATAGTTACTTCTAAGACTCTGAAAAAAACAAAACAATAAACATTTTCTATCTTCAGCTCCTAGATGTACAGTCTCTATAGGTATTATTCAATGTTAGGTAATATTCTAAATTATAGATTAAGGAATATAGTTTGTCAGCTGGAACTTAAACTATGAAGGGCTTTCATACATTTCATAAATTATACACACACATTCTATCTATAAAGAAAAACCGTGACGAACAATGATGTACTTTCTGCTGCATCAAAGGATCAGATTAGTCTTTGGTCACTGTGCGGAAAGCTGTGCTTTCTCAGGCTCGGGCCTTGTTCCAGGAGAGAGCACTTTCAATGGGAAGCAATCAAACTTGGAATACAAGAAGCCTGAAAGGAAAGCCATTTCTTCATACATTTCTGAATTTGT
Organism: Tenrec ecaudatus; assembly: GCF_050624435.1. Lineage (NCBI taxonomy): Eukaryota > Metazoa > Chordata > Mammalia > Afrosoricida > Tenrecidae > Tenrec > Tenrec ecaudatus. Next base: position 124,308,852 of record NC_134531.1, read on the forward strand.
CACTCATTAGCTGCTGCGAAATCGTTTGGGCACTATTTCTTCTTTGTCCCACGACAGCTCAGACAACTTTCTTTTCTTGAGATGTATTATCTAGGCATAAAACACGGAGAATGAGAACAAGTCAGGAAATGGTTGCCTTTGGGGAGGCACTGTAAGGAAATAAGTAAATGCTACTTTGCTAAAATGCTTCTATTCTCCCTTTATTCCCAGGCCTTCCACTCACCAAAATAACTCCGTTCTTGATCAATATCAGCTTGCTGTGGATATAATTCATCATCAAGAATAATTTGACTCTTCCTGCATTCTGCTGTTTGACATTTATTTTTACCTCAGAACTAGATTTATTCTCAATTATTTCCTCTTTGGAAATATTGCTTGGAAAGCAAAAGTAAGTAAAATCTTGATTCAAAGTGGAATTTAATCTCCTGAGTTCTTCCAAAGCAATACCTCACTCATTACAGCCTCTTTTATACTGACTCAGGAATGGCAGATTGAATAAGCTATAAGAGATAGGTAGGCATCTCAAAACTAAATGATCAAACTCTAATTGCCTTGCCCCAGATACTCAAGGCTTGGGAACAGAAACAAACTTTTTCCAGGAGCCCTTTCCTTGCTTTAGAAGATCAACCAACAGAAATGCATTATGAAGTAAAAAAAATGAAAATCTTAGAAAAATATGTGCCATGATTCTTATTCAGGAAAAACAAGCAACTAGAGTAGTGGTTCCTGACCTTCCTAATGCTGCGACCCTTTCATACAGTTCCTGATGTTGTGGTGACCTCCAACCATAACATTATTTTCATTGCTACTTCATAACTATAATTTTGCTACTGTTATGAATTGTAATGTAAATATCTGATATGCAGGATGTATTTTCATTGTTACAAATTGAACATAATTAAAGCATAATGAAGAATCATGAAAACAATATGTAATTATATATTGTGAAATATTTATTTCAAATATCAAATAAATGAAATTTTGTCTTGGTGTAGCATGGTGTAGCATGGGTAACAATCTTAATATAACAACAGTAAACTACATTGCTCCATTTTGAGACAGGATGGGTAAGAAGCCAACATCAGTACGAAGATTGACATAGCTTCTTTCTCACCAGGTCAGAAATTCTCTGGGCAGTCTTTACAAGAGCACCACGAAGACCATCTTCCACAACAAGTCTACTTCTAAAACCTGTTGCTAGTCTACATCATCTATAATCATAATAGCCACATCTTGTTGTTAAGTGTCACTGAGTTGGTTCTGGCATAACGGAATGAAACACTGCCCGGGCTTCCACCATCCTCACAATCGTTTCTATGTTGGAGCCCAAAGCACCTAAGGGAGCAGGTTTATTGGGCATTTCCATGTAACTGAAGCACAATATTTGATTATAACCTAATAATTCAGGAGACATTAAAAAGTATCTACTGTTTGATAAAAATACATTAAAAAGTATCTACTATTACAAAGTAGATACAAATTTGATGTCTCTCAGAATTGTTAAATATAACATGGCAAGCATTCATACGAAATGATAAAGAGGAAAAAATGGTACCAAACTATTTATCTTACAGTGCATCGCTTTTTAATGGACATGGAAATAATCAACCTTTTAGTATTTATGAATTTTCTTGTAAGGGCTGCAGTAAAAGAACTGAGTCTAGGAAAATATAGAAGGTCCAGTGAAGTAAAGATAACTCAAGTAAAGATAAGGCACTTCAGTGTATTTGCATTGAAGTTCTTGAGCTTCTTTTATATTTCTGTGTGTCTGTATTTCTTTTTGCTAAGAATGTGGCTATGCTTATGATTCATTTTTAATAGTATAGAGTGATAAAGCTTTGATAAATATGCAGTGGGGTGACTGGCATCTGTAAGGTGCTATTAGAGTAAAATAATTAGTATCAGATCTTGCATAATAATGACGTGCCACACAGTGATTATAGCAGCTATCATATAGTTAGGGCTGTGTACTGTTCACTTTTTAAGAAAATAACCCCTTGCAAAATAGTACCATTTAAGTTTAAACATGAAGTCTGAAAAGCTCAACAAAAAACATCTCACATGCAGACCAAGTCTCCCATAAATGTTTGCACTCTTTTTAAGACACTTTGTATGAAGTATGTAATTATAAGAAACACTTAAAAATGTTTTTCTTTACTTTCTAAAATCAATTTCTATCCAGAGCATACAAATTTCATCACATTTTGGAGAAAACTTGATATTGGTAATTTTTAATATCTCTGTCTTATAAAATATTGGAATTAAGCAATTCAGTAGATGTGTAAGAACCTCTGTTATTTTGTCTATTATGAATGCTGTAGGATCAAATCCAGTTAAATTATTTTAAGTCAGACAACTGTATAACTATTTTCATCAATTCTGTCACTGAATATCAAGGCTCCTGGCCTTTTTGAAGTTTGGAGGTCCCAAGGCCAAGAAGTGTAGTGTTTAGATTTCGGGTGCCAATAGATCACTCTTCACAAGTATTCTGCCTTGTCAGGATGCGCTGAGGAAACAGCAGGAGTCTCTAGGTGGTGAAAAGAATTAGCTCATTTATCTTCTAACCCAAAAGTTGGAAGTCCCCATCTGCCTACATGCCTTTAGGAAAAAACCATCTGGTGATTCTATTACTGCAATATCAGTCATTAAAGACGTGCGGGGCACAGATCTACTCTGATACTTGCGGGATCATTTTGAGTCAAATCAATTCCACAGCAGTTGTACTTCCTAAGAATATCACCTGACCTTGCTACACAGCCCCTTTTTCATAGCCAGCAATTCTGCTCTCCCTGGAATCTCTGAAGCCAGCCTGCTCCATCCCAAGCGAACCCGGCCATACTTTTAGGAAGCCCAGTTATTCAAGAAAAAGGAGAGTGGAAGGAAAAAGTCAGTTTTATTTTAGCAAAGAGAAAAAGGCAGTACCTTTAAAAAAATATTATCTCGCAAGTTTGTAAGTGATGACATGCATCTTCATGTGAGCGAAATAAGTGAGCAGTCTTCCTAGAAACGGTCTTCACAATCCACTCAAAGATACGTCACAAAATGTGAAAAGAGGCTGGGAACCTCAGACTGCCAATAGCAGAAGTGGCCATCAGAACAATTTTATTTAACACCGTTATTTTTATGCTTTATCTTCAATTTTTATTATCACCCGAGGTATCACACATGTCATGGTCATCCTTCTCTGTTGATTGCTGTTGTTTGTGTGATATTGCATGAACCGCTAGCTGATTCTTACTCAGAACCTGTTTGTTTTTTTTTTTTGCTATGGAGTTAAAATGTCATTTATATCCACCTATCTGACTTTTCTCCAAACAAATTCAATAAGCCCCACATTGAACTCATCCTCTAGTTTTTTGGGGTCAAGTGTTTCTCCTAGCTTTCTTATTTCTCTAGCCTGGACTAACACGCACCGGGTCTTTCTCACCACGACTTTTATGCCCTGCTGTGGTCTGAAGCATGATAGGTCCTTTCTGTCTCTTCCACCAACCCCACATACTCTCACCTATAATACACAGTTAATATAACATGGCTTGATTATGGCCAATGTCTCTTTACTTTTTTTTGGACTATTTTCTCCACCAACAGGCTCTATCATAGTAAAACTATTACGCTTCCTACAAATTCTTTTTGCTCAGATCACACCTGTGCTTTATATCTTCACTTTTTTTCTGTTATCTTTTCAAAATAAATGTCTTCATTTGATCACCTGTGCTCTGAGAGCTGGTCTCCTTATTTCACATCTGTATTCATCCATGCAACACCCAATGTCAAATTCTCTTGTTGTTTTTAAATTTTCTTCCCCTATAATGCTTTCAGAGCTACTTTCTGCTTACTGAAAAGTTTTCCAGTCTAAAAACCTGCTTTATGGGTGCATAAGCAAATGTGGTGAAAAAAAACTGAGGGTGCACCACTATCAAAAGATGTAGCATCTAGGGTCTTAAAGGTTTAAAGATAAGCAAGCATCCATGTAGCTGAGAAGCATCAAAACCCACATGAAAGAAGCACACCAGCCTGTGTGATAACGTGGTGTTGATGGGATCAGATAACAGGCATCAAAGAACAAAAAATCATATCATTGTGAATGAGGGGGAGTGCAGAGTGGGGTCCCAAAGCCCATCTGTAGCCACCTGGACATCCACTTACAGAAGGGTCACAGGAAGGAGATAAGCCTGTCAGGGTGCAGTGTAGCAATGATGAAACATACAACTTTCCTCTAGTTCTTTAATGCTCCTCCCTCCCCTCTACCCAACCCAGTATCATGATCCCAATTCTTCCTTACAAATCTGGCTAGACCAGAGGATGTACACACGTACAGATAGGAACTGGAAAGACAGGAATCCAGGATGAATGTTCCCTTTAGTATCAGTGGTGAGAGTGGCAACACCAGGAGGGTGGAGGGAAAGTGGTGTAGAAAGGGACACCGATTACAGGGATCTACATATAATTCCCTCCCTGGGGGACAGACAATAGAAAAATGGGAGAAGGGAGACATCGGACAGTGTAAGAAATGACATAATAATAATCTATAAATTATCAGAGGTGAAGGTGGGATGGAGGGGAAAAAAGGAGGAGCTGATGTCAAGGGCTCAAGCAGAAAGCAAATGTTTTGAGAATGATGATGGCAACCAATGTACAAATGAACTTTACATGGTGGGTGCATGTATGGATTGTGATAAGAGTTGTATGAGCCCCCCACCAATAAAATGATTAAAAAAATAAAACAAAATATATGTAATTACCGTATTTTTTCCATTCAAATTAGTTTTACTGGGTTTGAGATAAGCTCTGTAATTAATATTTTCTCCGATGAAGGAACAACACTACTCTCCATACTACATTTGGAGATTTTATTGTTAGATGCTGAAGTTAGTCTCCAGGGTTTTGGTCCCCAGCTGTATCCCATGGTTTCTAGAAGTGTGTGAGAGACGGAATGGATCAATGGTGCCACCGAGACCACTTGAGTGTGACAGACACATGCTGACAAATATACAAATGCATGGCCTCTTCCCTTTAGGATTCCAAGGGGAAAATGAAAAAAGTAAACCTAATGAAACAGACACAACATAAACATATTCCAGCTTCTCTTGACCTCCTTGCCTCCCAATACTTAGCAATCGCCAAGCTTCTGCTGCAATTATGGCCTGTCAATTCTGTGCTTCTTTGCCCACTTTGCTACTTATTACGTGATAACACAGAGGTCTTCCATGTGCTGCTACTGATGAACAAAGCGGCATTTCTGTACATGACCAATGGTTTCCCTATGTGTTGCCAGAGGATGCGTGACAAAGTTAGGAAATGCAAGATAGCTACCTGCCTCTGGGAAGGACAGAGAACTGGAGGGAGCTGGGAAGAGGAGAAACAGGACTCCCTCTTTACTCTCTCTGAAGACTTCTCCAAGACACACTCTTGTTGGCATTTGGACAGAAGTGTTCCTCGTGACTTGGGTGGACGCATTTACTGAGCAAGTAGTTTTGTCTCTCTTGAGTTCTTTGTATAAACAGTGACGAACCCAGTACTGCAGCATCTTGAATTGGTTCCAATTCGTTCATTCTTAAAATATTCTTTCTTTTCTTCTTTGCTTTCTGATCTACCTTCTCAAATATGTAACAACCATACATTCCTGTCTCAGGTTAACCTCTAGGAAATCTATGCTATGTTACCATAGTAGCCTGGGAGCTTGAGCTTAATCGGTGTGTTTCACTATTTCATTCCATATTGTAAACTCTGAAATAAAGGTAAGGATCAGGCTTCAATAGAAGAGCAAATTATTTTTTTCAGTCTATCTATAACCTTGTAAGAGATATCTCCCCCTGCTTAGTTCTGCAATTTTTGTTTTGCTTTTGAACCTACAATTATTTCTTTTTCTTTTAATAAAATTTGGGACTTACAAATGAATTAATTCTTCTCCAGATGTTTATATTTGACATGATCTTTGGAAAATCATTTCAGAGCTTAGAACTAAGCAATTAATGTTTTGCACTAAGCAGTACCTTCTTTCTTCCTGAACAATAGATGTTACTGGATTCATTGTAGCATTGAAACAAAGAAAGCAAAAAAATCTTTGATTCAGTAGAAGTCATTTAATAAAAATATGATAAATAACTTTTTATAATTCACCATTATTTAAATAGAACAGTATATGATTGTATATATATATATATATATATATATATAATATCAAGATCATAAGATATTGAATTGTGGTCTGATAGATCACTTTTGTATGGCCTCTCAGGTCACTATCTTGTAACTCCCTCTAAATGATTTGTTGAGACTATGCGTGTCCGAGGATGTGGCCTCTAAGGAGAATGAAGAGCTTGCTAAAACGGCACCATTGTGGGAGTGTCACTGCTGTCAGGTGTTGTTAGTCCCTTTCTGCTCATAGGGCCCCTACATAGAGCACAAGAAAACACTGCCCAGCCCTGAGCCATCCTCAAACTCGCCATTGTTCTGTTTGAGTCTGTTGCTGTAACCCAAGGGTTAATCCATGGATCCAGAAGGAGGAACTTGCTCTTTCCAGGTTTGAAATGAAGGAACAGGGGACCCCCAAATTAGAATAATCAGGATTTCTACCTGCTACATACTTCATACATACATCCATTGAAGAGTTTATCCCAAAACATGTTTCCAGGAATTGATGCAATTAAAATATTCCAAGCAGCTGATAAAATAGCAGAAGCACTCACTCACCTATTCCAAGAAATTTGGAAAACAGCTACCTGGCCAATTGATGTTTATGTGTATGCTTTCCAAAGAAAGGTGAGTCAACAGAATGTGAGCATGATTGGATTATATTATGAATATTAGAGACATGTAAGATTTTGCTGAAGATCATCCAATAATGATTGCAGCAATACATTGACTAGGACGTTATATAGGTTCAGACTGGATTGATAAGAGGATGTGAAAAAAGGGATATATTTTTTATGAGAGGTGGATCTTAGCTAAAAAAGGAGAATATCAGAAAGATGCCAACTTGTGTTTTATTGACTATGCAAAGACCTTCTGCTCTGCAGACCACGATAAACCATGAGTGGGCTTGAGAAGAATGAGAATTCCATATCACTTCAATATGCTCATGTTAATGTAGATCAGCGGTTCTCAACCTGTGAGTCGTGACCCCTTTGGGGGTCAAATGACCCTTTCACAGGGGTCGTCCAATTCATACCAGTAGCAGAATTACAGTTATAAAGTAGCAACAAAATAATTTTTAATTATTTTTAAGTTCCTCAACATGAGGAACTGTATGAAAGGGTGGCGGCATTAGGAAGGTTGAGAACCACTGACATAGGTCAAGAAGCAGTTATACACACAGAACAAGGGGATGGTTTGAAGTCAGGCATGGTGTGCATCAGGGTTGTTTATTTCACTATATTATTGGATCTGTATGGTAAGTCAATAACCTGAGAACCTGCCTTATATGAAAAAGAATTCAGCATCAGGACTGGAGAAAGCCTTCTTAACAACTTTTCATACCCAGATGAAAAACCTCACTTGCTGAAAGTGAGGAGGACTGGAAGTACTTACTGATAAAGATCTGGGACTGCAGCCTTCAGTATTGATTATAACTGAATGCATTGAAGGTCAGAATCCTCATAACCAAACCAGTAGGTAATATCATGATAAACAGAGAAGGGTTGAAATTGTCAAGGATTTTATCTGGCCTCTATTCACAATCAATATTTATGGATGTAGCAGTAAAGAGAGACAACAACCACGTGTCCTAGGTAAATCTGTTGCATAAGACTTATCTAGATTATTGAAAGCCAACAAGGTAAATTTCAAGACTATGAAAAATGGACCTGACTTAAGTCATGGCATTTTCAAGAGTCTCATATCCATGTGAAAGTTGAATATCGAATAAGGAAACTGAAGAAGAAATGATACATTTAAATTCTGGTGCTAGGGAAGAATATTAAAAGTACCATGGGCTGTCAAAAGAACAAACGTATCTGTCTTGGTTGGAGAATATCCAGAATGCTCCTTGGAGGCAAGGATGGCTAGATTTCATGTCATGTGCTTTGGCCAGGTTGTCAGGAAGAGCAGTAACTAGGGAAGAACATCTTGCTTGGTAACATATCAGGCAGTGATAAAGAGGAAGACTTTAGACAAGATGGACTGACACGGTGGCTCCATCAATGGGCTCGAGCACAGGAACACTTGTGAGGATGGCTCAGGACCCAGTGTGTTCCCTTCTGCTGTACGTCGACTTCCTATTAGTTGGAACCATCTCGATGGCAGTTAACAACAGACAACAACATTCGTGGGATCCAGCATCCCCACACTGACAGCTTCCAAGTGTCAGTTGGAAAAAAGAGCTCGCTGTCCACAAAGATGACACGAGATGGGGAGAAGCAGGGAAGAGACATGCAGTAGCTGAATCAAGGTACTGGTAGCAGAAGACATGCGGACTTCTTGTTCCATAGAATAAGGTATTTACCATTGGTATATTGACCTTTAGCGTTGGAGATCTATGTCCATTCAGGAAAGAGGTTTGCTGGCTAAGGTGGATGCCTCTGGGCATTCATTGATAGAGCTAGATAATTTTGTAACACTTAAGAAAGGCAGAAGATAGGCTCTCCCAAGAGGCATAAGTCCAAGGGTCCTGTGACCAGAAAGGGGCTTTCCTATGGGCAAGGATAAGAAACTCTCTAACTGATGCTTTCTTGATCCTGAAACATGGATATTTGCATAAGAACCCCCCAAATTGTGAGTTCTATATTAACATATGCAACAAGTTATCAAACACTGTCGGGGAGTAGATTGTCCCTTGGGAAGGATGTTTGGTGCCAGAATTGATAAAAAAAAAAAGATGCAACAGTGGAGATATGTTTGATTCCTGCCTCATAGGGATCATCCTTGGGTTATAGAAGTTGATTTTTTTCCCTACCCCCTATTACAAAGTTCGAGAAGTTCAAACACTATTTTTTACTTAAGGGAAATATGTATCTGAATGGATATGTACAGTTTTGTGTGCATCGTTGGTGCATGGCTTTTTTGCTTTGTGTTTAACTGTCTATTGAGTATTATCTCAATAATCTGAACGTTTGTAAAGTTTCATATGCCTTTAGGAAATGGAAGCTGTCACGAGGTTCCCTCCGGCCCAGTGACCTCCAGTGTACTTCCCTGCAGCAGGTGATGTGGGTTCATTAGCCCCGACCCAGCTCTGGATCAGGCTCTCTGGTCCTCAGCCAGCAAACCCGATCCCTACAAGCCTGAGCTTGCACCTGTTCTGTTGCTTGGCCTACCGGCCTGGACTCAGGCCTGTCCGTTTGTGCTTGAGTAACTGCACTTCGCATCATTTCTTCCAGGTCCCTCCATGAGGTGAGGCGCTTCATCGCTGTTTTGAAGGGAGGCGTAGTAGTACTTTATATGCATAAAACACCAGAGGTTTTTCTTTGCTGTGTTGTTGTTGTTTTATCCACTCTTCTATTGGCGGGAATCTAGACTGTTCCCAGCTTCTTGCTATTGCTAATGGCGCTGCGAAGCACATGGAGGAGGAAACATCTTCTCGTAATCTGTTTCTTTTTTCTTTTGATTCCCCGCTCTGATGCACATTAGCCTTGATGTGGTTTTCAACATTTTCTGTATTTTTTGCTTGTTTTTGGTTTGTTCATATTGGGTCTGTCTTAGATGTGTTATGACAGTCGGGGTTACCCTCTCGAATTCTCGTTTTCTGGTGTTCTGGTTTCAGTGTCTGCACTCTGGACTGGCCGGCGCACAAGGGCAGCAGGAGAGGCAGCATCTCTGGCAGTTTGCAGCAGTGGTGGTGAGTGAGGTGGGGTCATAGAGAGTTGATACCACGGCGTCCAGCAAGGATAATAATGTTTTGAAACTGTGGTAGTAATTGTATAACTGCTTGATGTGCCTGAAATATATAAAGATATGTTATCTGTATTAAATCCCAATAACATGTTTTTGCCTTTCTTTTTAAAAAGAAGATGATTATGAGAAAAAGTGATTTATATTTCTTTATGATCATTAGACTCTGTCCTTCTCACCCCTTCTTCTCACTACCCCCTTGGATTTCTGCTATAATTTAAATTTGATTTTTTTTTTAATGCCCAAAGGGCCCAGTACAGAAGTGGTTTCAACTGCTTTCTTATCATATGCTGGGATAGGTAAGGAAAGGGGAAAGAAGGTAAACTGAGTCATTCCTTATTATAATAAATGAAATTGGTTTGTGGAAAGATTATTTTTAATCAACTTTTTAAAATTTTCCTGAAATCATACATGACTTTGTTGTGTGTATGTGTGTATGTGTTTGCTGTATGTGGGTAGTGGATAGACATGTCAGTTATTGCTGGCATCCTGGAAGGCTTCAATATTAATGACTACGGATGTGAAATTGCCCAGAACAGGCCAATTGTTATCCATCAACACCCTCCCTGCCGCAAGTCCACCCCAACCTACTGGTTCCCACCACCCTCATCCCCACACTGGTGTAAAGTAATAGATTAAGAAGTCTACTTATAAGAAAAATTGTTATTTTGTTCTAGGTTCTATTTTTAATTTTTTTAAGGTTTCTCTTCCATTTACACAGAAGGTGAAAATGTGTCATCATCTAGTCCCTGATTTAACAGTTACATCATTTCTACCAGGTAATCCTTAAGGGACAGCTAATCAAGCCCGGAGAAATAAGACTTTCTTAAAAGAATTAGTCATAAAGTGCTAATATTTGAGATGTTTTCCAGTTCTGTCTAACACTTATTACTGCCTAGTGCTGCTTCAGGCAAGAATCTGGAATGTGATATCTTGTTTACCAAGACTAAAATGACTTCTGAAGAACAATGATTCCACCAGTATAAAATCTAACTTTATACTTTACCAATTGGAACAGTCACCACAAAACTTAATGTTTATGGTGAGTTAGTTATGAAAATGTGCAGAGAAAGACAATACAACAACAGGGGAGAAAATAGTCCCACTCCAAATGATGTCCCAATGAGGCACAAAAATATAATAACACATTTCTTCACTGACAAATAATTCTGCTTGATTTGTCACATGTATCCTAACCCTTACTAAGAATTTCTTAACATACACTCATGATTACTTCTCCACACAAATAGATGAAATGTTTTTTCATGAAATCATAAATTTAACTTTTGCCCACGGCAATAGAGTTTGATGATCACTTATTTTCACAGAATTTAGATAAAAATTTCAGAAAATGATGTGGGTATTCTGAAAGCTGTGTAGCAAACAGAAATAATCACTGTATTTTTAGAGTAAACATATTAATATCTGACAATGCTGGCTTTGAGACGTCTCTCTAGTTTTGTTTGAAAGGATTCTATCAGAGCAAACAGTAACCATGGGTTTTGCTCTCTAATCATTCCAGGTAAGTGTAGTCTCAACTATGGTTATGTGGCATTAGTGGGAGATACAATAAAAGCAAAAGCATATCCTCTTTCTTTTTTGAAAAATTTAACAACCAGAAGTTTGCCCCTGGTTAGATGAAATTATGGAATATTTCTTTATTTAGGCTTTTAAATCAGGGATGTGACTTATTTAATGTATGTATTCATTGTAAGACGTTAAAACAAAGAAAAACAATATTCACTACTATGGGAATGATTCCAACACATAGTGACCTGAAAGGACAGAACATAAGCGTCCCTGTGGGTGTCCAGACTATGACTCTTTAGGGAGGTGGAAAACCTTGCCTTTCTCCCTGGGAACAGCTGGTGGTTTTGAGTTGTAGTCCTGTGGTAAGCAGCCCATTATGCTGCCCACAAGGCAATCACTGTCACAACTAATCAACTTTACCATTCTGGCTTAAAACATCTATTGGCAACATGTAAATGAATGAAAGCTATTGTGATCCAAAATTATCATTTACAATAACAAGACATGCTTGCTGACCTCTGCTCTATAGCAATTGCTCCTGTTCTAATTTTCTCAAGTAATGTCTCAAGTTTGCTCCATCAATATGGTCTTAAGACAATGAAATAATTTCCTGTTATTCACATTAGGCAGTCCATAATCTGGATTTGATTTCCAGTGAGCATGATAACATGGTACAAATTATTTTTCACTGTGGTAGGGAATGCCTCTTCTTTCTTCTTTTATGAAGATATAAGTTAAGTTTGGAAAACAACTGTAATGTTAAGAACTTTAAGTAAAATGATTATCAAACAAATTGACTAAAAATTTAACTATATTTAGGGCTAGGTCGGAAAAGAAGTTCACAACCAGAGGATGAAAGGTTGAAAAGTTTGTGGCTGAAGTTCAGCCACAGTCAAGTGCAAACCGAGGGAAATTCTCTTTATTTATATGTGCAGGCTGTGGAATTGACATGTCTTTCAGTTTGTCTTACTGCGGTGGCTTGTGTGTTGTTATAAACCTGGAAGATACATGACCAACATTTCAAATGCCAGCAGGATAACTGAAAGTGAACAAGTTTAAGCAGAGCTTCCAGAAAAAGATTAGTCTACAAAAAAGCTATTAGATGCCCATATCAGAAGCAGTCACAGAAAATCTTGTTGAGCAGTGTTTGGATGATGGGGCTCTCTGGTTGGAAGACAACTGAAATGTGGCTGAGGAGGAATTAATTTCTCAACGTAGTCAATCATGTTGACTTGAATGGAGTAAAGGTTGTGGGAACAGAGCTTCCTGGAACTTCATTTGCTGTTTGGGCACAACTCAGAGTTAAAATAATTCAAATCTATTAATAATTGGAATTTGGAATGTACAAAGTATGAATATAGGAATATTGGAAGTCATTGAGAGTGAAATGAAAGGCATAAAGATCAATAGCTGAGATGGACTGTTAGTGGCCATTTTGAATCAGAAAATCTTAGGGTGTACTACGCCAAGATTGACACGAACAAGAGGAAGGGCACTGTATTCATTGTCAATAAGGACATTTCAAGGTCAATCTTGAAGAACAATGCTGTCAGTCATAGGTCTTTATTTATCTGCCATAGAGAACATCCAATCAATACAACTATTATGCAAATTTATGAACCTACCACCAAAGCTGGAGATGTGAAGAGTTCTACCAACATCTCCAGTCATAAATTGAACATGTAATCAAGGTACAAGGTACATTGGTAATTTTTGGAGACTGGAATACAGAAATTGGAAACAAAGGGACATTAGTGTGATAATATGGTTTAGTCTCAAATTACAATATTGAAAAATCTTATGGGAAATATAGTGAATGATACAGGAACATCAAAAAAAGATGGAAAGAATACAAGGTGTTCCTTACCAAAAAATACTATTCAACATTACTCCACTTGTGGAGGTAGCATATAAGTATGAACCAATGGTACTGAAGGAAGAAGTTCAAGCTGAACTGAAAGTATTAGCCAAAGCTATGGTTCCAGGAATGGATGGCATAGAACTTGATGTTTCAACAAGCTGATGAAGTACTAGAAGCACTCTCTTGTCTGTGTCAGGAAATTTGGAAGACAGCTACTTGGCCAACTGACTGGAAGTGACCCATATTTGTACTCATTCCAAATAAAAGGTGACCTCACAGATTGTGAAAATTATCAAACAATACAATTAATAAAATACACAAGTAAAGTTTTGCTGAAGATTATCCAACAACAGTTGTGATAGCACATTGACAGAGAACAGCCAGAAAGAAGTTCAGGCCACATTCAGAAGAGATATGAGGATACCATTTCTGGTGTAACATGAAGTATAGCTAAAAGCAGAGAATACAAGAAATATGCTTATTTGTGTTCTATTGACAATGCCAAGTCATTCAACTGGGTGGATCATATCAAATGATGGATAGTATGAGAAGATGGGGATTCCAGAACACTTTATTGTGTTCATGTGGAACTTGTACTGGATAAAGAGACTGTTGTGTTTACAGAACAAGGGAATGTTGCATAGTTTAAAATAGTTTAAAATCAGGAAAGGTAAGAGTCATGTCTGTATCCTCCCACTATCCTTATTCAATCTGGGTACAGAGTAAATAGTCAGGGGAGCCGAATGAGACATTCATATTGGAGCATTGGAGCGAGACTTATTAACAAAAAGTCATATGCTAAAGGTGAGTTGCACATGACACACCTGTTGATGCAGATCAAAGATTGCAGGCTTCAGTATGAACTGCAACTGTAAAAAGACCAAAATGCTCAAAAGTGTATAAATTGGTTACATCATGAAAAAGGGATGAAAGATTGAAGTTGTCAAGGATTTCATCTTGCTTTGAACTATAATCAATTCTCATGAAATCAGCGGTCAAGAGATCAACTTATGAATTGCATTGTCTGCTGTTTCAATGGTCATTGATTATTGATCTCACAAGATGAAATTCTCCACAGCTTCAAACTTTTCTTCTTTTATTATGCTGTTACTTATTGGCCCAGTTGTGAGGATTTTAGTTTTCTTTACATGGAGCTGTAATCTATATGCAAGACTACAGTCTTTGGTCTTTATCAGCAAGTGCTTCAAGTCATCCTCACTTCCAGCAAACAAGATTGTGTCATCTGCATACTGAAAATTGTTAATAAGCCTTGTTTCAATCTTGATGCCAAGTTCTTATTAATTTAGTCTGAATTTTTAGATTATTTGCTGGGCATACAGACCGAGTAATTATGGGGAGAGGATTAAAGTGATGCAAATCTTTCCTGATTTCAACTATTCAGTACTCCCAGTACTCCCTTCTTATGTTTGCACGATTGTCTTTGGATCCATAAACAGGTTCCAAATGAGCACAATATAGTGTTCTGGAATTTCTGTTCTTCTTAATGTTATCCATGATTTGATATTTTCCACAGAATCCAATGCTTCTTCTGAGTTAATAAAACACAAATATGTCCTAGTATTCTTTGCTTTCATTGAGAGCCATCTGATAGCAGCAATGAGGTCCTTTTTCCATGTCCTCTTTTTAATCTCCCTTGAATTCCTCACAGTTCCTGCCAATGTATTGTTGTAACCACTACTGAATGATCTTCATAAAAGTTGTAACAACATGTGATGCTGACGATAATGTTAAATCTTTTCTGGCTTCTGTGGAAAATCTTTCTTTGGAATGGGTACAAAAAACTCTTAGATTTATTTGTAGGCATGCAAATAATATCTAGTCACAGGGATCATTATCCTTAAAGATAGCTTTCTTTTTGACTGTAAATATGACACTATTCCCCTCCAATGCTTCATTCCCAACAGGGAAATTTTATGATTGTGTGATTCATATTTCCAACCAACTTCCACTTGTATTAGATTCATACTTTTATATTCCAAGATCCAACTAGTAATTGATGCTTGTAGATACTTATTTTTATTTTCAGCCGGACACCATCAGCAAGCTAACGTCCCCCAAACTTGCCTCCGTCCATGTCGTAATGTGGGACTCTATTTTGAGGAGCCAGCTCTCCCTCAGTCGTGTTTTCATTATTTTCCAACTTGACGGGCTCATCTTCCAGGGAACAAGTTATTCATGAGATTTCCAGGACTTGATTGTCTTCTGCTGATATTCATAAGGTGTTCAGTGGCTACTCCGAAGCAGACAGTCTATTCCTTCATAGACTGGAAACTCCAATGACACCTGGTCACCTTCAGTAACTGTTCTGATTTGAAATACCATTGACATAAGCTACCAGCATCGTGGCTAACATTTCATTTGGTTAGGCCCCTGTGCGTGTGCCCTATCTGCAACTGGAGATACCCACATCCCTGATGTGAAGCCCCTGTAGCATAGTGGGCAGGTTACTTATTGGGCTGCCGAGCTCCAGGTCATAGGTTGGAAATGACAACATGCTCTTAGGGAGAAAAACGAGACACTGTACTAGAAAGAATTATTTGAAAGTCCAATATGAGCAAGAACCAATGGTGCTGAAATAAGAAGTTCAAAATGCATTAGCCAAAAAAAAGGTTCTAGGAGTTGAAAAATCACCCACTGAAACATTGCAGCAACACACTGACAGGGAACTGCCAGAAGCCCAGGCAGGATTCAGAAGGGGATGTGTAACACGGGTTATCATTGCTGATATCAGATGGATCTTGGCTCAAAGAAGAGGGTACAAGAAAAACATTTGTTTGTGTTTCATCGACTATGCAAAGGCATCAAACTGTGTGGACCATAATAAATTGTGGACAGCTCTTAGAAGAATGGGAATTCTGGAAACACTTCGTTGTGCTCCCTTGGAACAAACACATACTTGGACGAAGAGGCAGTTGTGCAAAGAGAACACGAGAATACTGTGTGGTTTAAAGTCAGGAATGGTGCGCATAAGGGTTGTATCTTCTCACCAGACTTGTTCAATCTATATTCTGAGCAAATAATCAGAGAAGCTAGATTCTGTTAAGAGTGCAGCATCAGGACTGGAGGCAGGCTTGTTAACCACCTGAAGTACGCAGATGACACCACCTTGCTTCCTTAAAGTGAGGAGGAGTGAAACACTTGCCGATAAAGATCAAGGATTGTAGTCTTCATTGTGGATTAAAACTCAATATAAAGAAGAAGAGAATGGGACCAACAGGTGCCATCATGATAAGTGGAGAGAAGGTTGAAGTTGTCAAGGATCTGTCTTACTTGGGTCCACAATCAAGACTCATGGAAGCAATAGTCAAGAGATCAAAAGACCTCTATGGAGTATTGCAAAGCAAGGACGTTACTGTGAAGACTAAAGTGTGCCTGACCCAAGCCATGGCACTCTCTATGGCATCATGTGCATGTGAAAGCCGGACCCTGGATAAAGAAGACCATAGACAGACAGGTGCATTTGGATTGTGGTGCTGGAGAAGAATATTGAATGATAAGATATAATGCTAAAGTAAAAACTGATCTGTATTGGAATAAGGCCAGCATCCCCTTTAGAGGCAAGGATGGCAAGACTTCGTCTTGCATACTTTGGGCATATTGTCAGGAGAAACCAGTCCCTAGAGAAGGACCGCATGTTGGTAAAAAGGAAGGGTGGTGAAAAAGAGGAAGTCTCTCGACTAGATGAATTGACACAGTGGCTCAGGCAACCATGTTCTGAGGCATACGAACAATTGTGTTCCAAACTATGGTCCGGAGCTGACTCAATGGCACCTAACAAAAATACAAAGTTACAATGTCAGAAACTCCCAAGACAACTTCTACTCTGTCTTATAGGGTAGCTATGTACTTGAATTGACTGCATAATTGTTCTATCCTTGATACTATGGGAGATTTTTCTTTGATGAGGCAGCTCTTGTTCAGACCTATTGTGAGTGTCTTTCAACCTCCTTGTGTCAAGTTCTGGTACTGAATTTGACAATGGATTTGCAGCTATTCATGAGGGTTTTAGTGGCTAAAACTGTGAAGTGGTTTGCCTATTCCTTCTTCTAATCTTCTTTTAGTCTGAAAAGTGCTAAAACCTCTTCAATGTTGCACACAAAACAATCGTGGCATAGCTTTCCCCCTCACAGAGTAGAACAAAGAACAGGGGAGTGGGGGATGGTGAATGGTTGATCCAAATTCTAGATACGTGAAATCAAACCTTTATGTAAACAGAGATTTGGGCTTTGTTGCTCACTGCTGCATCTCCAGGAAATATTACAGTAGGCTTTTAATCTTTAAGCAATTCATGAATGAATGAATGGCTAGATGAGTGGATATAATATTCTGACTCTAATGGTAGAAAATTTTGCCTATCTGATTTTTTTGTGCATTTGCTAGGTGAGTACAGAGGAAAGAGTAATATCATTTCTATGACACTACCATGGTATCATTCATTTATTTAAGAGAGCACTTTTTCTACTGTTCCTTCCACATATGAACACTACAACGGATACACATGGATATGGTCTCTTTTAAAGAAAAAAACATTTTGAACTTTAATGTTTTTACTTAAAATTAATATTGATTCATTTGTCATACAAAATCTATCAGAAGCAGTCTGAGTACATTTCTTTTCCTCTGTAAAATTTTAGATAAACTCTATAAAATGAAATGTACATTTTCCTATAACATTTTATTTATATATTTTGCATGCATGCCAGAAATTATTTCACCATAGTTGAGAAGTCTGATAGTAATTCACAAAATCCTTTCTGAGTAATGTATGCAAATAATAGAATATTTTCTCTAATGGTTTGTATTTCAAATAAAACTAATCAAAAAATAGATATGCCTTGTTCCATCACTTCTGAAGAAAGCAAAATATTTAATTGTTAATTTTTGATTAAACTGATTTTCTTTTAGAGGGCAAGGACAATATTAAAGTGAATGTTACAGTATATTTTCTAAATTAATTATAATTTAAATTAATTGTGTCTAAATTAATTATAATATTTAATTGATCAGTTACCTACTGGAGTAAAGTAATTCTAATTCTTTGAATGGTTTCTATTCTCATATTATTTATGTATGTAAGATGCCAGATGATGTACAGTCAGCATGCTCTTTAGAAACAAGGACTGCAAGAACTTGGGCATCTTATGCAGAGACACTGATCCCTGTAAAAGGACATCGGACTTGATAAAGGAGATGTCTGGGTCACAGAGGGAGACCCTTGGCAAGATGGACTGACACAGTGGCTACATCACTGGGCTCAAATATAATGACAGTTTTGAGGATGGCACAGGATTGGGTAATGTTTCATTGCCAATGGCATCTAGCCAACTCACAAGCTGCTTTAAATTAAGCAATCCCAAATATCAATTACATCATAAAATTGTGATTGTAATATATACAATAGCTGGTTATAGGCATGTTATGGCAAAGTTAAGCAATATTGATAAAATATTCATGCTTTTGTTTCTCTGGTAATTATAATTTACATCAAATGATGTTGGAAGCAAATTGTGCCAGGCGTAGCAGATAAATATTCACAAATACTGCTAGTCTAAGTTATGTGGCAATTTTTTTCTTTTTCTTCTACTAGCTCTTAGTAAGTGCTAGCTTTGGGCAAATAGTTATTTTGGGCATCTCTGTGCTGTCCAAAATAATTCCATTTTATAATATGTTTTTGGTGGAGTGTCAAATATTTTAGGCATCTCACAATTTAATTCCCAAGAACAAATGGTATCCCCAAAATCATGGGACTATCGAAGCTCAGACACAGAAACTGTCCCCAGAGTTTTGATGACTCAATATGCTTGATTTTAAAGTATCATTATAACCAGGACAAGGTAAATTTTGATTTCATTATCCTTCTGACTTTTTAGCTGGAATGCTTCCATGGAATTATGTTTGTCCTACAGGATAAGTAATAAATGAAATATATTGCTTACAAAATACAGAAAACAATGTGAGAAGTTTTCAGCTCAGAATAGTTTCAATATATAAAAAAATATTTAAAAAGAGAGCAATGAACTATAAAATTAAAGGTAACCTGAAAACTTCCTTTGAAAGTTTGTTTAAATAAGCATCCTTCCTATTTTTCCCAATATCCAATTGTAATGAAAATTATATAAAATACATTTTAGTGATTATTATAAAATTTAATAAATATTTATTAAATTTTTAATTAAAAATATCCAGGATTATTTGTTGAATTACTAGAAGAGATCAATGTAATCTAGGTAGACCATTTGGTTTAATCATAGCAAAATCAAGACCCAAGAAAGAAATGTGACTCTTATCCAATTTTTAAAAGCAAATTACCTACTTAGTAATTAAATCTAAATTCTACTTTAAGGAGGAAAGAAAAATCATAAACTATTAGGTGATGGTTATTAGCTATCTGATGCGTTTTGTAAAAGAGATTGTAATTCGGAAAACCCTAACAGATTCCATACTATTCCTGTTAAGCCATGGTAATGAAAAGTGCTATGTTTTGCTTAGGATCATGGTGACAGCTGTGATATAGATATAGCTGAAACCCATTTTGCATAGTTTCAAATAATTCATAATAAAAACCTTCCCTACATACATAAGGAAATCGGTTAACTTTGTGACATATGTACCCTATAGTCAGTTCACATATTTCTTATATGTTTCTTTATTCTCTCTTCAGGAATATTTAGAGATTAGGCAAAATAATACTCGAAAAAAGTCCTGTCTTTTTTCATTTGGAAATGTAATCTTAGAACTATTAAAATAATGTCTGAAACATTTTCATCTGAAACATCTGCTGTTCATTTCTCTGAAATACCATTGAGTTGGTATTTCTAGCATTGTTATTTCTGTTTACCCTCCTTGCCACTTGAACTACCATATTGCATGTGTTTATTCTGGGCATCCTACATGCATTCAAAAACGCTTATAATGTGCAATAAATATCAGAAAGGAAAAGCATGGAATTACTGAAACTGAACTAATCTATTTTAATAAAATGCACTCTTTTTTATTTTAAACTGTTTTGGGGAGGGGCATCACCAAATCTAGAACACAGTACAATCTGTATCAACTTAATGTGATATTTATAAATGCAATGTGATGTTTCTTTTCATTTTATAGAGAAATATTTATAACTTTTAACAACCCTCCTATTGAAACTCACCAGTTTTTATTTGGTAAGAATGGCCCTGAAATATTTGTGTGTGCATGACAATGTACTAGTTAAGTATGTGTATCAGTGAGTATAAATGAAAGCAATAATTTTTAATTCTATATATAGTATATATATAATGTATAGCATCTATATATTATAATACAAATTCTGCATTTGTACATGGCATTCTTATTTGGAGAACTATTTGGGTGTTTCTAATTGGCTTACACTATTGTAAATTTTAAATAACATTGTATCCAATATTCTACTTAATTAAAAGTTCAAAACAGATGAGAGAAACTTTATATTCACAAATCAATCAATCAAATGATAACAATATAAGTGGCTCAAAACCTAACTTCGTGCCCAGTCGTCCTCTTTACTAATGTCTTCAAACTTCGGACTCAACCTTATCAAGCTATTTCCTATTTGTCCATGTTTGCACCACATACCATCTTTGAAAATCATTCCACTTTACCATAATTAATCTTTCCATTGTAAATTCCACTTTTAACAACTTCTACTTCGTCTTTGCTATATCTTTTACTTCTCCTAGTCCTATTGATGTCAACAAGGGGTACCAAGGGTAGAAAGTTAGTGATAACTACATAATTAATTATCTATACATCTATTTTAATCACTGTTAATTCTAATCAGCAACTATTTCAATCCTTGATTTGAATCATTACTGTGTCCTGAGAACACAATTTCAAAACCCTTTACAAAAATATTAAGACCTAAATACCACTCTTTCCATATAAAACTTAGGAGCCTGCTATTACACTCATCTGATGAGTTTACTTCCTTAATGAGAATGCCTCTAATACTTCATCCAGTTAATTTAGAAGTAGAGAGGTTTACCTAAGCTTCCTACCATTGCTTTGTTGGTGTGTCATACACTATATTGTACATTGCTGTCATGACTGAAGCTGTGCCGTCCATCTTTGAATGCCATCATTATCAGCATGTATTGGACAGATTTTGGCAGATCTTCTAGACTAGGGAAAGAATATGACGAAGGGAAATGTCACCAATTTCAAATGCAGATAGCCACTGAAAGACAGGTAAATAGCAAATGAATGTTAGTAGATGTAGTGCTGGGAAAATGAGCTCCTCAGGTCTGCAAGTCTTCAAAGCCCAACAAGGATGGCTTCTTCCATAAAATAGAGTGGACTTTAATGGTGCAGTTGCAGCAAACTTTTGGAACCTTCATTTGTTGATGGAGCATGCCTCAAAATGAGAAAAAAACGACAGAAAACACATTAATAAGAAGAACATAGAATGTACAAAGGAAAATTAGAAGCCAAGAAAAAAAGGAAATGGAACACATAAAGATCAATATCCTAAACTATAGTGGTCTAATATGGATTGATATTAGTCATTATGAGTAGCATACTTCTATGGGTTACTATGTCAGAAAAGTCAAATTCAAGAAGATTGGTGTCACGTTTATTGTCAAAAAGAATATTTCAAAATCTATATTGAAGTGCTATGCCGTCTGTGATAGGATAACATCGATATGCTTTCAAGGAAGTCCAGTTAACGCCGCTAGTATTCACATTTATCACCAACCTCAAAAGGAGAAACTGAAGAATTCTACTAACGCTTTTTCAATAGGAAACTGATCAAACGCACAAGGGGCCTTGCTAATTGTGGATTATTTTATAAAGTTGGAAGAAATAGAACTGGAAAAAATAAAAATGGTGGTAGAAATGAAGTTGTATTTGTATGTCACCTTTTTGTAAGACCAACTGCTTCTCTCATTGCAAATATCTTTCTTCAACAACGTAAATGGAACTATACACTCTGACTTCACCAGATGAAACTTTTTCCTCCATTCCTTTACCTTGAGATGTGTGTCTGTGTTCTTCCTTTTGCCTTTCTAACTCCAGATGTTTTATATTTTATTATAAAATAATATTATAAATATTATAATATATTATTTATAGCATTATAATATTTATACTATTATAATATACTTTACATTTTATTTTATTTTATAGTATTTGAGTTTATCAAACTTCCCTTTGAAATTTTTCTCTTCAGCTCTTTTACCTAATCATTATTTTCATTTACTCTATCAACTTTATGGTCAGAAGGAAGTTTCAGAACCTCTTCTAAATTCCAATACTTTCTTACCTGACTTTTCACAATGGTTTTATGAACTTATAATTCACATATCATACAGTTGAATGATTCAATATTAGAAGAATCATGCAATCATTACCACAATAAATTTTGTAACATTTTCTACTCTCTTATTGTTATTGGTTCCACATTTGTCCCCAACCTCCTCTGTCATTCCTATGTTGTTAGGTGCCAATGAACTGTTTCTGACCCAATTCATGGGGACCTTTGTATAACAGAAAGAAACATTGCCTATGCCTTCACCATCCTCAGAATTGTTCCTACAACCACTGTGTCCATCCATCTACTAAAGGACGCTCCTCTTTTCCACTGCCCTTCTACGTTACCAAGCATGACGCCCTTCTCCAGGCATTGGTCTCTCCTGACAATACATCCAAAGTATGTAAGATGAAGTCTCAACATCCTTGTCTCTAAGGAGAATTCTAGCTTTACTTCTTCCAAGGCAGATTTGTGTGTCCTTTTGGCTGTCTGTGGTACTTTCAATATTGTGTCAAGCACCACAGTTCAAATACATAAATGCTGCTTCAGTCTTCTTTAGGCAAAGTCCAATCTGCACGTGCATTTGAGGCAACTGAATATACCATGGCTTGGCTGAGACACACATTGGTCCTCAAAGTAATGGCCTTGCCTTTTTTCAATTCTCCATAGAGGTCTTGGGCAGCAATGTTACCCAATGCAAGGCATACTTTGATCTCTTGACTACTGCTTCCATGATCATTGGTTGTGGATCCAAGTAAGATGAAATCCTTGACAACTTCACCCGCTTCTTCACATATTGTGATGGTGCCTATTGGTTCAGTTTTGAAGATTTTGATCTTCTTTACATTGAATTTGAGTCCACATTGGAGACCGCGATCCTTGATATTAATCAGCAAGTGCTTTAATTCCTCCTTATTTTCTGCAAACAAGGTTGTGTCATCTGCCTATCTCAGGGTGTTAATAAGTCTTCTTCCAATCTTGATGCCACACATCTCTTTATAAACCAGATTCTCTGATCATTTGTTCAGAATACAGATTGAATACTTTGGTAGTAGTAGACAACCCTGACACACACCATTGCTGATTTTAAACCATGCTCTGTTCACACAACTTCCACTTGATCCTTCTTCTCCAGTTTTTGCATGAGCACCATGACGTGCTCTGGAATTGCCATTCTTATCCCGGCTACCCACGGTTTGTTATGAGCCAAACATTGGAAAGCCTTGACATAGTCGATAAAGCACAGGTAAGCATCGTTCTGACACTTTGATCTGAGTGATGATCCATCTGATGTCAGCAATGATATCCCTTGTTTGAAATCTTCTGAATCCGACTTTAGCCTTTGATATGAGATTGGTCTTGGCTGAACCAAGAGACAAAAGGAAAGGTAAGTACTTCAGTTGTATTGACTATATGGTCAATAAGGTATTTGAGTGTCTGGATGGTAAGCTATGGATCATATTGAGAAGAATGGGATTTCAGAACACTTCACTGCATTCATGTGAAACCTGTACATGATCAAGAGCAATTGTTCAAATAGAACAATCTTAGAATGCATAATTTAAATGAGGACATGTGTGCATATGAATGGTATCTTTTCAATTTGTATTCTGAGCAACTAATCCATTAAGCTGGGCTACGTGAAGAATTTTTGAGTTTTTTCTTCTGGAAACTGATGCGCATCTGCTTTTCCTTTTCTTTTGTGAATTAGGACTCTAAATGTGTACATTGAATTTCCACTGACTCATTTTGCATGTATAGTTTTTTGTATACGTATTTACTATTTAATTCTGGTTCATTTTGATTGCATTTCTTTTTGTATCTTACACACTGTTTATTTTACTCGTAAGCCTCTCGTATCTTAAATATTTTTCACTTTATTTCTAATTTGAGGTCATCCCTCTTCTCAAAGTCTACCTAATCTTACTTAAAGGATGATATTTTCTTTCACTTCAGGACATAGATTCCTCTCCCTTTATTCTAAGAGTTGATATATATATATTAGCATCTTGAATTTCTTTGAATAGGCCAAGTTCAGTTCATTCTTGCTTCAGAAATTTGGCATGTTTGGAAATCCTTTCTTTCAGATATTGACATCACCAGTTGACTCATTTCTTTTAAGTCTTTCTTCAAATATGAAAATGAGTTTGCTTTGCAATAAGTTGCTAAATGTCTAATCTGTCCCCATGTTTTATAGTTTTCTATTTTTCCTTTTTAGTGTCTAAAAAACTACTTTGTATGCTACTTTTCCCCTTCTTATGTCTTTACCAATAAAGTACTTTGCAATTTTTATCTGTTTAATTTACTACCACATTCCTGCACCTTACATAGAGTAGAACTTCATTTAAAAATGCTGAACAAACAAATGAGAGAAAATATTGAAGATTTACTTGATTTTAGCTTTCAAATATTGTATTGGATTGTTTTTTTTGCCATTTAATTTTTTAGCTTCTAAAATTGTTCATCAAAATGTAATATAATATTATTTTCTTTTAACTGCTTATTCTATCAATATCTATTGATATACTATTTCTTATCTTTCTGTATGTATTAAACTATTTTTAAAACTTTTTGTTTGCTTTATGCTAGTCTCCAACTTCCTTTAGCCTAGTTTTTATTTTTCTCACCAAGAAAAAATTGTATGAGACAAAAAAGTTGCTAAGTGGAATTTTGTACATTTTTGTGGCTTGTGGGTAAATTGAGCTTTCCAGTTTCAGAGCTGGGTGGGGTTTTCTATCGCCTTGTACTCAGCTGTCAGTACCTATAGGTCTTAGTTTGGGACTGCTCAGGGTCTGTAGAGAAGATTTATGCACCAGTGTACATGAGCAACAGAACTAGGTCTGTCAAAGTTCTCAGATAAATGATAGCAAGTCTCATGTATAAATGGGAAGCATGTCCTTTAATGACAAATTTCAATATGGTTCACATATCATCAGTGGAGTCAAGCATTTCCCAAGTATGGGTCTCTTTACCTCAGTTTCTCTAGAACAATAACAAATCTGGCTTTCTATGGAATGGGAAAAGATTATTTAATTGCTTCTAAAGGCATGGGGGAGGGTCTTCATCCACATTTTAGCAGAGCACATTGTCCCTTTTTGTCAGCCTTTGGTATCAATGAGTTTGCTTCTGTCCCTTTCTATGGACAGTTTAGATTCCATCTTTCTACTTCTAAATGCTCCAGGTTTCTTTTTCAGATTTCAAAAATTTGTTTGTAATCTTTCTAAATTTTTCTTTGTTTCTGTTTCATGTCACTTCTTTTATTTTTAAAAACCATTCTATTCAGAAGGAAGCAGAGAAAACTTTCATCAGCTTATTTAAAATGTTAGAATTATTTTAAACAATTTGATTTTTGTCTTTTTATTGGATAATTTGTGGTATACCTTATGTACAACATTTAGTTAACAAATCCAAACAATGTAAGTACTTAGGTTATTTAATTTCATATTCAGAATAACCAGCATATATCACAATAGAGTACAAAAACAGAATTTATATGGCAAGGGTATGACCTAAGATTGTTCTATCAGTTTTGTGTGCTCTCAGGAAGTTCATTTTACCTCTGACTCCAATTTCCCAATCCTTATATTATGAGGTTTATATAACTGATCGCTCATGAACAAATAGTTCATTTTTAACTAATGTTAGTAGAATTCCACTATCAAATGTGTTCTAGCACAGATTCCCCCCAAAAAATCACCCTCAAAATATTCAAATCATTTATATTGTGTGACCCTTTTAGCACAAGTATTTCCATTAGCTCCATGTTTTATTTCACATCTTATGCTGCTTCTTGCCAACAATATAAGAGACCATTCAATTAGATTCAATTATCTAACTTTAGTTCTTCTGAATGACCCTTTATTCCTCATTATATGTCTAATCAGTAAGAAGATCATTATACTTGGACGATAACTCAGAGATCATTGATTTAAGCTTGTCTTCTTACAGATGGGGAAGTTGAAGCTTGCTAAGTGATATGGATTATCTAACATCACAGACAGGTTTAATTAAATGCTAGCATCAATACCTGAAGTGCATTATTTCAAATAATGACTGGCGTAAGATTTTGTCACTGTGATTGCTGGACTTCTTTTCTTTGTTTCAATATGGCTTTGTTCTGTCTTGTTTTATTGACACAACATTGCCTTTAAACATGGAGCAGCAATCCCCCATCCCGCCACCCCACTGCCCCCAAACTCAGGCCCAGCTCTTACGCAGGGGACCAGACTTAGACCTTCACTTGTGGACACACAGTTTATTATTTTTGGAGATATTTTCTTATGCTTCCATTACTGAGTGCTGATTTGGTGTTTAATCCTTGGATTTACTTTTGGCTTGCTAAAGCATACTATTGAATATAATAAAATAAAACCCAGAAAAGGGTCATATATTATTATCGGTAAGTTCATGTTGCTGCTTTCTATTATCACGGCAAATAAGGGTATGGGTCGCAAAACAATGGCTATTTCAACATTCTTTGCATGTACCGTTCAGTGGCAGTTTTTGCTTCATCACGTTGTTCAGCATCATCTCTATTATCATCTCCAACTTTTTGTCTTGCAATTAACAGTAGCTCTTTTTCTCTTGAGTCATGACTCCCCTGTCTCCCCTTGCCCATCACGTCCTGCTGGTCACTGATAATGCTACTTTTCTATATACGTCTCTACTACAGATACTGCATATAATTTGATTTATAAAGTATTTATACTGTGGGGCTTATCTATTCCATTCGGTGTAATATTTCTGAGGCTCACCTATATTGTTGCATGTATTCATTTCATTTCTCTTATGGCACAGCAATGTTCCATTGTATCTACATACTTGTGACATTTTGCTTCTCTGTTCATATGAGGCCTAATGTTCATTGCAGCACTATTCACAAGAGTCAAGAACAGTGACACAGTCTTCAAACACCAAATCCACTGCCTTTGAGTGAATGAGGCCTAGTAGAACAGGCAGCACTGCCCCTGGGATTGGATGAGACTCTTTACAAAGTATAAATCCACAGCTTTCTGTAGCAGAGCAACTGTTGGTTTGGAAATACTGACCTTGCAATTAGTAAGTACCCTGATGCATAACCACTAAGGCACCAGGATCCCTTAGAGAAAAATTAATGGCCTATTATTGAAATAACTTGAGAGTACAAACAATTTCAGAAACTAAAATTCCTTGTTAGTGCATTAAAGACTGCTCTTTTCTGTCCTATAATTTTAAGTCCTTTAACTAATTAAATCTTCAGTCAATTAATTCATTTAAAATCAATTCATTTAATTAAGGAAATGATATGTTACCATTTTTTTTATTTTAGAATGAACAATTTATCAATTTGATATATATTTTTAAACTTTTTAAAGGTAGATTGTGCAAAGTTTATATTACAAACTGGTTTTCCCTTTAACAGTGTACTCACATTTTGTTTTGTGTCATTGATCACAAACACATTGAACATGTCTTTCATTTCCAAAGTTTTGATATTTTATTCAGAGAATAAAGAAACTTCAGCAGGCATAGATATTTTCAATTATATGATAAAAGCAAATGAGAGTAAAAATGGTTTTCTTTAAAGTTAAAGTGCTTTATTATATAGTTTATCATAGTATGGTACTTCTCTTTAGGTCATGTGTAACTATTTGGGAGTTGTGTATTTATAAGAATATTATTAATTCCATAATTGAATGATAAGTAGCATTAAAAATGTCAGGTTAGAAATTAATATGCATCGATTAAACTACTTATACACATGAAATTTCTTTGAGGTGCATAATTAGATTCTGCATTTTGATAGGGAACTTGCAATTTAGAACATAATTAAATCAAAGTTCTTATTTTTATCAAACATGCATTTATACTTTGATCATGACAACATTTCTGTTGGTGGTATATTTTTCTCTTCAAAGTCAGAATTAAAATACATCAACTTCTGCAATATGAGGGGGCTTCAAAAGGCTCCTAGACAATTTTTATTATCTGATAATTTCATTTCCCCTTGTTTTTTGAAGTCTTTTCGCACAGATGAATAATGAGTTTGTAGAGTTCAACATTAGTTGAATGTTTTTGAAGCTAGAGATTCATCTAAATAATTCAAATCATAAAAGGAAATTTTTACTGAAATGAAAAAAGCTAGATAACTGCAAAGCTCATGTCCTCTTACATCTTGGAAGCTACATGGATTCCGGTGTGTAACAAAATCTTTGTCCACACTAAGCTAAAGCAATATTCTTGAGTGCTTCGTTTTACAGTGAGGTCCAAGGGATATGATTTGAGAAAGCCACTTTTCTACTTAGACTTTGTTTCTGTATTTTTGTCCTTAGCAACTTTGCAATGAAAAATTTGACTTTTTTTTTTAGCCTAACCATGATCAAGTAGCAAACTTATCTCCATTCTCCATGGAATATAATGCATTTTTTCCTAGAATTACATATCTCATGAAATAACTAACAAAACATTTAAAAGTTATGAGGAAACAGGCATCAGGGTACTACTACAATGTATCCACACATTAAAATTAACATCATATGGCTGCTCTGTCTCTACATCTGGGGGACTTTTGAAATCTTTTATTTCAGACAAAAATAGCTTAGTTACTAAAATGAAGACATTTCCAAAGTCAGAAGAAGGGATAATTTTACTAAAGAAAAAATGAAAGATGTATTTTCTTGAGTTAAAGAGATACTTTTTCATACTTTGTATGTTAACAATCTTCCTACAAAAGGTAATGCCTTCTCTAGATAGATAAAATGTATGACTGTATGCCAATGGAAGAGGTAAGCTTATGAACAGTCATGTCAATTTTGCCAGGTACTAGAAGGAACTCCAGAGGGAGTAAAAACCTGAATAAAAACCCTAGAACTATCCATGAAAAGTTGGAACAACGTAAGGGCCCCAATACAAGGCATTAGTACACCCCCAAGTATAATGAAAAATAACCACACTGCAGAGGACAAAATAGAGGGCTGGGACTTTCCAGAAATATGGATGGTTGTTCTTCTAGTTAACAAAATAAATTTTTTAGAAAGGATGTGCATGAATTTAACAAATATGCTTTGAAGAGAAAAAGTTGGAGAGCAGTGTGTAATTTTAGTAGTGTGAGCAAGTGTAGATTTTATAATATATTGTTCAATTGCATTTTATATTCTGTGTAGATAAAGAATACATTCCTGCTGTTTACTCAGTGTTCATAAGCAATCCAGAGCCTGGTGTCTTGTAGGTACTTAGGACAGTTGTCTCCATTGGTATCTTCATTGCCATCCAGTCGAGTTTGATTCATCTGACCCTAAAGGGTAAGGCAGAGCCACCCCTGTGAGTTTCTGAGACGGAAACTTTTTTAGAGGAGAAAGCCTCATCCTTCCCGCACAGACTGGCTGGTGGTTTTGAACTGCTGATCTTGCAGTTAGCAGCCCAATTCATCACCACTACACCACCAAGGATCCTACCTTATATAGTGTAGTATTTAATTATTATTTAGCACCATTTAGCTTTGACAAAAGGAACTGGGATGATATGTGATTTTCAATTGGTTTATAACCCAACGGTTGATGGTTCAAACTCACTTAGTAGCTCTCAGAAGAAAAAATCAGGCATAAGCTTTCATTAAGAAGAGAAATGTAGACAGATCATTTGTGATTCTAATTTGCAACCTCATTAGTTTGCCCAATACATCTCATAATCACTAGTTTGGTCTGTGAGTTCTTTGTATCCATTATAATAAAATTTGGAATCCCAAAGAAAAACATAGAGTGCCTGGGAGGGACAGGTTGTGACAGAATTAATAGAGAAGGTTTCAGAGTGGTGGCAGGTTGGACATCTGTCTCTTAGGAATAATCGTGGGTTGGACTGATGTTAAGCTTAATTCTCTAATTCCGTTTAAAAGGAACAGCAGGCCAGCTTCCCATGCCACACTATTCATATTTCTTGATGTTATAAAAACCTTAAGTATTAGAAATAGACATATTCTAAAGCTAGTCTCTAAATCAAATTGCATGAATATGAATAAAATAGCATGGTGACCACAGAAGGCAATTTTTTTCTGAATAAAACTGACAACTTTTTAGCTCACACAAGCTAAAAGGTTGGTGCTCAATTAAAAATAATCAAAAGGGATGAAATTGTGTGATTTGTAAATAAGTTTTTTTTAGACTTATTTTTTAAAAGAAAAAATAAATCAATAGAAAACACAATTTGATGGCAGCAAATGAAGAATTTCAAATTTTAATGTTTCCGTGACTGTGTCCCTGAGTCTGTGAAGTTGAAGGTACAAGACTGTTGGGCTAGCCAGCTGCTGTCATTGTCAAGGAAATTAGACTACCATGCAGGCAACAGAGCGGAACTCAGTGACTAATTTCTCTCTTGACATATCTCTTAAAATACAGTACATTTCCTGAAATGCCTTCTTCTTCTGGGGGGGACCTAATAAAAGTTAAGGATAGCCACTTTTCACTTTTGAACATTTTCATTTTTAGAGAATTATTCTGTTATTGGTTCTGCATATACACTTGCCTTTCATTTGTTTTTGATGCTTCATAAATATGTTGCCTAGTATTATTTTAAAGAATTTCTCTTTCTTCTAATATACACGTGCATCCATCATTTAATGTTCTTGCATCCTTATATTTGACAAAAGATAAGTGCAATTACATCAACATTACATGCACTCATTTTATAGATGCACAAACTAAGCATGGTATCTGTTTATGTTTATTTAATTAACTAATACAAATATTGACAAATGTACTTGCCCTCCTGTAGTAATAAAATCCAGTAGTCATTAAGTTATTTCAACTCCTATATGTTTCGGAGAAATTGTACTCCACAGGATTTAAAACTATTAAATTTTTAGAAATACATATTCCAACACTCTGTAAAAAAATTTCCTGAAGTATCTCTGGGGGGAATCAAATACTCAATGCTCCAATTAGCAGCTCAGTCCACTAACCTTTTATACAATCCAGGGTTCCCCGTATAATACTAGACAATGGAATTGCCGTTTGTGATGATTAAGATTGTAGGTCAACTGGACTAGCCATTATTCTGAGTGATTTGGCATTCATGATATAATATAATCTTGCCACAATTAGTGTCATATCGTGTAATCTCTATCATGATCAAGTCTACTATGAGCAGCCAATAAATTGAAAGGGAGTTTTCTGTGAGCTCTCTATCTTTCTCTCTATATATAATACATATACACACATACATATAATGCATAATTTACATATATGAATAGATGCATATATATCTATATATACATCTATATAGAGAAAGATAACTATATATATATATATATATATATATATATAGAGAGAGAGAGAGAGAGAGAGAGAGAAAAGATGAAACTGTCAAAGATTTCATTTGGATGGGAACAGCTATCCTGAGACTCCACGATGCTCTGCACTGAGTAGAGCTGCCTGCACAAGGACTCTTTAGTGTTGAAGAGCAAGGACTTCACTTTGATGATTCAGATGTGTCTGACGCAAGGGATGGCATTTTCAGCCGCCTCCTGTGCATGTGAAAGTTGGACATTGATTGAATGAGGACTGAATAAGAATCAAAGCATTTGAATTTTGCTGGAGATCATAATGCAAGTACTATGAACTGCCAAAGGACAGGCACCTCTCTCTTGGAAGAATAACCAGAATGTTCCATAGAAGCAAGGATGGCAAGACGCATATACGCATATACTTTGCAACAGTGCCCTGCAACATACGAATACTTGTGAGGGTGACACAGAGCCAGGCGTTATTTCCTTCTGCTGCACATAGGATGGCTATGAGATGAAACCAGCACGACAGTTACTCACAATACCATATCTATTTATGTCATAGCAAAACTCTACTATTGATTTTTACTAAATCAAATCTCTGGTTTTCCACCTGATATCCACTTCATTAGACTTGAGCCAGTGACCTGATTTGCTTCCTGTTGATATGTGGAATTGTCTGCAGTGGTGGGATTCAAAAATTTAAACTGTTTTGTTGCCCTAATGACCATTTGACATATACAAATTTAATATACCAAAAGGGAGTTTATTATTTTACACAGTTAATACTTAAATAAGCACAATAAAAGAGGTACACAAAGCTAGACAATGTTATAAAAGTTTTTAAATATTAATGAAAAAATTAAATAATACCTGACAAAAATAAAACTTTTACTTAAGATATTTCCACATTACTTATTGATTGGAGTCCTCTCTGGAAATATTCTTCTCTTTTATCTGAGCATCATTGACTTTGTGATTTATCCCTAACTATCTTTTCACTGCAGAGGTAGGATCTTATTTCTCTAGAGATAAACCAATTAGACAATGGTCATTGTGTTTGATATATTAGAAGCAGTTAAGCAACTTGTCTTCTCTGAACATAACAAGTTTATCTATGAAAAACCCCTTTCTGCTTCTGCTGAAACCTTCAGCTATCATTTTTACAATATATTTAGCCATTTGAGCATTTTAGGGATTGCATCAGTCACTCATAATATCTTGTGGAAATTTGGGGCATAAAGTAAAGCTGAAAGGAATGACAGCATATCACCCGCTGGTTATTTTTCACATTTTCCCTTTATATTATATGTTTGTTCACAAATGCAAGGGAATAAAAATGTTGTGTATATTATTTATCAAAACTACAACAAATTTTATTAAATAAATAAATATTACAAGCATAGGTCCATTTAATTTTTTTAACCTATGGATTGAATGAACATTATTTTGGGCACCTAGAATATGTAGTTGGGCAGATGAATATTAAAAAGAATGGGGGATGTAAATTTGCAACTTCCACATTAGCTGAGTGGCAACTCATCTTAGAGAGAACTCCAATTACAAGTGCCATTTTAACAATCTGTTCCCTGAACTCAACAAAACATTCAGTTTCTGCTCTGCCGAACTTGGATGATTCAGCTGAATCCCAGAGTCGATGATTTGCCTCTGTAGCCTGTGCTTTAGCAGCCTGCTATTTAACTTGTCAACCTTAGATTCATTTTCCTCTGCTGTCAGAGTGACCATATGACCTGATAAACTTAGGCTCCTCATGCCCTACAGCTTTGTGTGTTAGTCTGGGTAGACTAGAGAAGCAAATTCATAAACATGCATATGTGTATAAGAAAGGAGTGTATATATAAGAGCAGTTGAATATTGAGGAAACATCTCAGCCCAGTCCAGATCAAGTCCATAAGTCCTGTATTAGCCTATATGTCTGATACCAATCTAGAAAGTCCTCTCTGACTCATGACACACATGCAATGATGTCAAATGCATGCAGATCACAAGCCAGTGGATGGGAAATGCTGTGGATCCAGTGGTGTTGTAAGCATCTCAGCTCTGGCAGGAATCTCCATGTGGGTTCTCCAACTCGAGGCACTGGCTGCATCGTGGTAGCTTCGTGTGGTTTCTCGTCAGAAATGGTCCACAGGAAGTAAGCCGAGAGAGTGTCTCCTGCCTCCAAAAGAGGAATACCGGAGTTCCCAGAATCCTAGGTTTAATTAGCTAATGCCTGGTTGGCAGGCTAGACTCCACCCCTTCTCTCTTAAAACTCTCAAATTGACAAATGTTATAAAACTATCACAGACCACTCCTTGTTAATTGGACACTTTAATTCAGCTCTTTAGCCATATACAATTTCCAAACAAATAATAATAAAATCATATCTATACTAACAGGATGAAACTAAAATGCACACAATTCAATATGTGCTACCCTCAATTAAATTCTTCAGATGAACTAAACACAGATATCCTATGCCTAGCAATTGCAGTTACGTTATATACCTTAATCCAGTAATCCTATGACTATATTCCCCCACCCATTAAAGTTTGTAAGCCAACTGTTTCATGCCTATATCCACCCCATTTTCAATATCCAATCTCTAGAATATCAGCTGGGGCACCTAATTTTACCACTAAAGCTGTATTAAAAATATGCTGAAAAACTCAGCTCAGACATGAGTATATATGGTACATCAATTCAGTGCTTTGAGGAGATAATCATATTCTTTGTCAGGAAGAATCTTTATTCCAGTTAGAACTTTGTGAGCCTGCATACATAAGCAAGGTCAAATCAGGACAGGCCACCCATAAAGTCTGCAGACATATGCACTAGTTCAGACACTGAAAATCTCTTCAACTGGTTGGGTTCTGCTCAGCTCAATGTGGACTGCCTCACTTAACCTCACCAGGGTGCTCATTGGTCGCCTTGCCTTTAGACCATGAGCCCCATCACAAATTCTCAAAACCCCAGCCACCTTGGGCTAGGTCATGAACATCAGACCAGTCAACCCACTGGCCATTTTCTCCTCTGGTTCTTATAAACCAGGTCCACGGGTCTCAGACTCAACCTGTCTCTTTATTTCTGCATTTCTCCCACTTCTACTCAATAAGTGGATCCAGGTGGTCACCTCGCAAGCATTTCAGGCTGCCTTAGTCTCTCTTTAACAGGTCAGTCATAGAGAGGAATTTTCTTAATGGTTTCAGGTTTTTTCCAGTTTCTGACAAAAACCACTAGTCCAAGCTTCAAAAATACAAAGAGTTCCTTTTTTTTTCTTCAATCTGTCAATAATCCCCTAGGCAAGTCTCTTGAAATGCATATATCTTGAGTATTCCAGAGCACTGAGTGCGGTTTATCTTTTCAGAGCATTCTTTGCAGGAGTGCCCTAAACCCATTTAAAGATCATATTGATGGTTGGAGGCAAATGGGCTTACAAACTCTCTATTTTCATACTTCCAATAATCATTTATATAAATCCTTATATCAACAATATATAGCAGAAAAGTACACTACAAACAAAGTAGAATCTGATACTAAACTCAATTCTTAAAACTGTCAAGTGCAATCCTTATCTATTTTATCTTAATCCTTATCTAAACTATTCTATTAATACAAAATATGAGATTGGGCCTCTGACAGCATAAAACTAGAGCCAGGCTTTCTGTCAGTCATTTTGACCCTACTCTTGGTACCATGATGTGTTAATCTGGGTAGACTAGATAAACAAATTCAGAAGCATGCATATGTGTATAAGAAAAAGATTTATAGGTAAGAGCAAATGAGTACTGAGTAAACATCCCAACTCAGTCCAGGTCAAGTCCATAAGTCTGATATTAGCCCATATATCTGAGACTAATCTATAAAGTCCTCTTCAGATCCACGAAAAATAAGCATAATGCTGAATGCAGGAAGATCACAGGCCAGTGGGTGGGATGTCTTTTGGAGCCTGTGGCGTTATAAGCATCTCAGCACTGGCAGGGGTTTCCAGGTGGTCAATACAGCTCCAAGGTTCTGAAGCTATTTAAGGGAGTCTTGCAGGGTGCCAGTAGAGAGAAAGTGTGTGTCTCCCGCCTCCAAAGAGGAATACAGGAGTTCCCAGAATCCTCAGGAGGAGGCCAAGCCAACACAGAGGCTTCAGTGGCTATGACCTGATTGACAGGCTAGACTGCACCCTTTCACTCTGAATCCTCAAATTGCTACCAGATTATATAACCACCACACTATGTTACTCAAAAAAGATTCCAGCTTGACATCTGATCCACCAATATGGAGCATCCTAGCCTCAATAATCATGGGAGCCATTTTCTTCAGATCAACTTCACTGGGTTTGCTTTCTAGAAACCCAACCTAAGATAGTATTGCTTTATCATCTAACGTTCCATTCTTTTTATCTTTCATTTTCTTTCTTTCTCCTTCTCTTTTTATCTCACTGTCATTTGACAAGTTCCATAAAGAAAACACCAATCATTCATGAGTGGCTATGTTTCACATGACACCAATACTTGCATCAGTTGTGCGAACAGCAAAAGAGCATTTTGCATGGTTTAGAATCAGGAAAGATATATGTGTCAGGGTTGCATCTTTCATGATCTGTATGCTGAGCAAATAATCAAAGAAGCTGTACTAGATGAAGAATGAGGCATCAAGATTGGAGAAGGCTTATTAATACCCTGTGATATGCAGGTGACACAACCTTGCTGAAAGGGAGGAGGACTGAAGCACCTGCTGATAAGGATCAAAGATTGTAGTCTTTAGTATGAGTTACAATTTAATAAAAAGGAATCTAGGACAGGTGAACCCCTCAGGACCAATGGTGAGATTGGTGATACCGGGCGGGAAGGGGGGACTAGATAGGGGGAACTGATCATGGGGATCTACTTATAACCTCCTCTCTGGGTGATGGGCAACAGAAAAGTGGGTGAAGGGAGATGCTGGGCAGTGTAAGATAATATAAAATAATAATTTATAAATTATTAAGCGTTCATGAAGGGGAGCGGGGAGGGCGAAGGAGGGAAAACGGAAAATGAGCTGATTCTAGGAACCCAAGCAGAAGGCGAATTTTGAGAATGATGAAGGCAACGAATGTATATGTGTACTTTACACAATTGATGTATGTATGGATTGTGATAAGACTTGTATGGGTCCCAATAAAATTATTTTAAAAAAATAACTCAAATTCTCACAAAGGGACCAGCAGGTGACATTAGAAGTGAAGAAAAGATTGACATTCTTAAGGAGTTCATCTTGCTGAGATCCACAATCAATGCTCATGGAAGCAGCAGCCAAAAGATCAAATGGTGCATTGTATTGGGCTAACTTGATGCACAAGGCCTCTTTAAAATGTTTAAAGCAAGGTTGTTACTTTGAAGAATCCAGTGTGCCTACCTCAAGCCATGGTAGTTTAAATCACCTAATGTGCATGTTTTGGGTAATAACATCTTTGGTAACACAGAGAGACAATGAAAAAGAGGAAGGCCCCCAAGAAGATGGATTGATACCACGACTGCAATAATAGGCTCAAACATAGGAACAATTGTGAAGATGGCACAGGACCAGGCAGTGTTTGCTTTTGTTGTGCTTAAGGTTGCTATGGATGGAAACTGATTCGGTGGCACCGAACAGCAACAACATGAATGTGAAAGTGGGCATCGAATAAAGAAGACCAAAGGAATATTGATGCATTTGAGTTATTGTGCTGTCGAGGACTATTGTGTGCCATGGACTGCCAAAATAATAAACAAAGTCTGTCTTAGAAGAAGCAAAACTAAAATGCGCCTTATAGGCAAGGATGGCAAGACTTCATTTCAAATTTGAACATGTTGTCAGGAGAGACTAGTCCTTGGAGAAGGACATCATACATGGTGAAATAGGGGGACGCCCCCCAAAAGAGGAAGACCATTGACAAAATGGGTCAACACAGCGGCTGCATTGATAGGCTAACCTTGAGAACAACGATGAGGATTGCACAGGATCGGGCAGTGTCGTTCTGCCGTACATTGGTCGGAACTGACGCGACAACTCCTAACCACAGCATATGTTTCTACAGGTTTGCTTTGAATCAGAATCAACCTGACAAGGGGTTCGGGGTTTGAATGTTTCTATAAAAGGTGCTTGGGTGGTGCAATGGGTTAAGCCCATGGGGGCAACGTTTCAAACCCACAAGATGCTTTATGAAAGAAAAATAAGATTGCTTCCATAAAGAGGAAATCCTAAGGATTGTTAATCTGTCCTTATAAATTCCCTGTCAGTCAAAACCAATTTGATGGCATTTCGTTTTTAGGTCTCTCTGAAGAAGCCATGGTGATTCACTGGTTAAACATGGGAAGCTAAACAAAAGTTTGGAGATTCAAACTTTGTGGAAAAGTTTAATGGACAAAAAATGTGGCAGTCCACCAGTATTTAATGGGAAAGAGATGTACGGGTCTGCTTCCATGTAGAGGTGAGGCCTTAGAAACCCTATGGGGCAGTTCTACTCTGTGCTCTCTGTTACTAATGAATGGTTTATTCTGCCATTGAATTTTGGAATTTGGATATTTCTATCACCTGGTAAATGACTAATCTTTGAGAAAACCCCAAGGGAAGATAAAATATACTAGTACTTTGCCTGGTATTGAGACATTCCACACATAACATTGTGATATCTAAAGCTGTCATGCTTTTTGGATAAAACAAAACCAAACTATATTTGAATAAAAAAAGGACAACTATTTTATTCAATAAATATTTTGCTGGAAAGATAAAGCATCCTGCTTTACTGAATACTTAAGCAACTGCCTTTACCTTGTATCACTGTACAGCACAAAACAACCAAATAGTTATGTAAAAAGCAACACCTGTATGATGTAAATTCAACAAAAGTATCAGAAAGCATTTTTTACCTATGAAAAGAATTATCCTTAATGGAAATCATACCCAGACTGTACTTATAAAGATAATACATTAATATTTTAATTGATTTATATATTATTTAAAATAATCATATGTTTACTTTGCAAAAGTTGATGAGCTTAAAATATATCACAATATATAAACAAACTACTAGTGGGTAATTAACAAGTCTATAGTGTATCATTGCTGCATGTACTGTAAAAGTTGACATTAATTCAAATCCCCTTGGTGTTTTCATTGATTGGCCACAGAGATGACCGTGCATTAGTCTATAGATTAACTGGGCCATGTCCTAGAGGAGCTGGAAAGTGATTGTGATAGGTAGGTTTATTGTGCCAACATGGCCAATCAGCACATGCTCTTTAATGATAGGACCAGTGTACAGTTGCCTTAGCTTGTTCTCTGCCTCAAATTGCAAGCAACATTACCTCTGGGACACCTGACTGGTGGACTGTGTTGCTGTAGTTTGAAGTTCCTTCAAGACCTGCTTTGCCGCTACTGCAGTAGGCATACCTTGAGCTGGGGACTTGTGGACCCTGTCATCTGGCTGACTGGTGGTGACCTGCCTTGCTGTTTGCTGCCTTTGGCTGGATAGCCTGAATTGCTCTACAGAAGACTACCCAGCAGCCCTCGAGACTTGAACTACTGGTAGTGTATTAGCTGTCTCACGGAAGTGAGTTTCACTGAGCCATTTGTACTGTTTTATAGATAATTAACAGTTCATTTCTTTTCTTTTTTACATTTTATTAAGGGCTCATACAACTCTTATCACAATCCATACATATACATACATCAATTGTATAAAGCACATCCGCACATTCCCTGCCCCGATCATTCTCAAAGCACCTGCTCTCCACTTAAGCACATTTTCACCAGGTCCTCTTTTTTATATAGATATATCATATTTCTTATGATATATCTCTATATAAATATATATAATCATTAGTCTCCTGATTTTGTTTCTCTAGAGAAACCTGTCTAACATAATGATGTATTAAGCACTATGAACAATTAAGTTAATACCCTAAATTTTCTTGTTGCTTCTTTACTAAAGTGGGGGGGGGGGGTGATGTGAAGGATTATGTTTAATAAGAAATTCATTGGATTTCTTTGAACTTTATTAATCTTAGGCCAATGTTTTGTTGTTTTTTTAAATGGTTTGATAACGTAAGATCAGCTACCAGATTTGAGAATGGAGTCCACCACTTTATTGATCCTTTAATATAAGGAAGGCCAATAGTTTTTGTTTATTGACAAAGTAATGTCAAAAACATACAAAGAGAAAGGAAAGGAAAACAAAAAGAAAGCATTATTTTACTTGGTTGATTTTATTAATATCTGCCTTAGGTACATGTGTTAATCCAGGTAGTTTAGCGAAACAAATCCAGGGAGACACTCAAATGTGTATAAGAAAGAGATTTACATAAGAGAGAAATTGTATATGGAGGAAACATCCCAGCCTAGCCCAGATCAAGTCCATAAATCTGATAGTAGCCCATATGTCATGTAGTTTATAAATTCCTCTTCAGACTCCCACAGTCATGCAGTAATTCCAAATGCAGGAAGATCACAGGCCTTGGTTGGGAAGTCTTGTGGATTCAGTGGCCATGTCAGGATATCAGCCCTGGCAAATGTCTCCGCATGGCTCCTTCAGCGCCAGGGCTCTGGCTCCATTAGCGTAGCTCCAGGTAGCTTGTCAACAGGAAGGTGTTGTTAACAGACTGTGCCTGGCCTCTAGTGAGTCATTTATCTCCTTTGTGCCCCCAATGAGGTCATCAAGCTGCAACCTGATCGACAGGCTAAACCCCACCCAATTCACTCTTAATAGTCTCAAGTTGATAGCAGATTTTGTAACTGCCACAGTGCTGTTACTTGGCAAACTTGCTGAATTCTTTTTATTTGTTGAAAATTATCAGTTCAGAAAGGATAAACTACCAGGGCTGAAGAACAGAGTTGGGATTAGTGTTAAGCATTTGTTTTTTGGATGGAATATATCTCGATAGTATTATTGAAACAGTGTTTTCCTTGTTGTGCAGTATGGAGATGAACACTGAGGTAAAGGCAATGAAGCTTGTCACTTTATACATGAGTCATATGGGAAGGCAGGAATTTTGTGGTGGGATATTTGAAGAGAAGCATTTCTGCTAGAGTGAAGATAATTAAAGACGTTTCCATGCCATTAACTTAATAAAGCATGTTAAAATGGATTAATTGTTGATTAAATCACAATATATATCTAATCTGAGCTACATTGCAAAATAGTCATATGATGTTCTCAAGTATATATCTTTTAAATCTATCAAACCCTCAAATGATAGTCTATTATAGAAGGGACTTATTTAGCCTATTTGAAGAGGCTTTATAAAGACAAACAATGAAAAGGAAAAGGTGTACTCTCAAATGGTCTCTAAATGTAAGGTCAATTTCATGTAGTTTTAGATGGCTATTTCTCCCCCTGCTTACTTTTATTTCACTCTTGTTGTTGTTTTCTTTCTTTCTTTTTTTTATACAAAGTGCATAACCATACTATGTGTAGTTAGATACTCTGATAAGAGAATGCTCATTAAAAAAGAGAGAATGTTCATTTAACAAAAAAAAAACACTTTTGGAATCATTATAGAAAAATAGAGAATTTCTGTTGATTTAGAAGGGACCCATTTAAAAAAGGGTAACATTTTTAATACTTTTATCATTTAATGAGTCTCAACAAAGGTAGCATTTACAAATGACAAATGTATAGTATCAGGGCTTTCCAAAATCATTGTAAAGGAGCAGATGATAAATACTTTCAGTTTTAGAGGTTTTATGATCTGTTACATTTTGGGCTGTAAACCACATGGTCAGCAGTTCAAAACTACTAGAAGCTCTGTGAGAGAACGACTGGGTTCTACTCTTGTAAAGAGTTATAGTCTAGGAAATCCACAGGTGGTAGCTAGTAGTCAGCATAGACTCAATGGCAATTAATATATCTCTATGGCAACTGACTAGCTCTGTTATTGTAGTGAGGAAAGAGCAGTCAACAAAAATAAATATGTATGTTTGTTTTACAGTAAAAAGTTATTTACAAAGATAACAATGAGTTGGATTTGGCTTGAAAATCATAGCTCATCTACCTCAGTTAGATGCTTCTACATGGTGCATTATTTAATTTGTTTCTAAATTCAATATTAGTTTAATGAGTATAAATTATTATTATAAATAATAAATAATTCAATTCTATAATAGTTATTAAAATTGTAAGCTCAACCTACCAAAAATGAGCTAGTAGGGTTCCCGTAACTAATTGAGCTGAGCTTCAAGTAATTGTCTGTACCTGGGGCTGGCAAACAACTGCTCTGAAGCCATATGTGACTCTTTCAGTATATACATGTGGCTCTGAAGTAAAATTTTAAAAAAATTCAGATAATGGTGATTTTGTTTGTAAAAATATATCTATGGCTTTTGAATAATTTTTAAATTGTTTTGAGGAACACGACTGGCTCTTCCATCTCTAAAATGTGCCAACCCTAGTCTAGGTAAAAATATGCCTTTCAGGACTACTGACTGTGGTACCATTAATCCATCCATACCTGAGCTAATCTCTCAGCATTCATAGTTAAAATGGTACTTAATATTTGATATTATTACTAGGCAGCAATGCTACCAATTTTGTCAATATTTTACCTTCTTAACAGGTTCTGGAAATTTAACTTTTTCTTGAAGACAGTGAGACTTAATGATATGTCTACATAGAGGAAGTTATTTTTATTGGCAGTAATGTACATTTCTTAATGCCGCTGAACCAGTTTAACCTGGAATATTGTCAAACTGGATATTTAGTCCTTATTTGTATGTGGTCTTTCCCACTATAAGAAGAATGTACTCCTGTTGTCAGAACAGACATTGTGTTGTTGAATATACGTTGTTTTTTGTTAATAGGCTGATATGTTTTTAAAGTGATCTGAAAGAGACCATTTTGCTCTTTATTTTTCTAAGTACCATGGAACTTTACTCCAGTTAACAATCATTGAGATATTACAGATGCTGTTCAGAAAAACAATACAGAGGGAGTTGAAAGTCTGCGCAAAGTGCTTACAGTAATCTTACCTAATATGGTGAAACTAAACACAAGGATGAGAGATTGGATGGTTCTCGTGTGCCTTGCAAAAATGATCGCGCAAATCTCTTATATTTGCCTTAAAGTCATTGGGATTATGTGAGTATAAAATCTATGTTATTCCAGCCACCCGCCATTGCACCTGACCATTCTCTGTTGGCTGGTGCAATCCAGTGGTGAGCTGAGAGTAAACCCCAGATTAGGAAACAGGATTGTTCTTCACAGTATGACTGTGCGCTAAAAGCATGGGGACAGTCAAGACAAAAAAAAGAGTTATTGGCTGACTCATTATCTAACCCTCTGGGTTACATCATGAGTAAAGGCAGGGAATTTATGGCAAGTATGAAAAAGAGTGTTTTTCTCAGTCAAATGACCA
The DNA here is from genome assembly GCF_050624435.1 of Tenrec ecaudatus. Lineage (NCBI taxonomy): Eukaryota > Metazoa > Chordata > Mammalia > Afrosoricida > Tenrecidae > Tenrec > Tenrec ecaudatus. The sequence goes on from NC_134531.1 coordinate 124,351,973, forward strand.
AAACCAACTGGAATAGTCAAGAAATGAAGAACTTTCAAGTCAGAATAAACAGCAGAGATTACTTGCTTAAAACTTTAATTAGAGAAAAAAAAGTTTTCAAGGCGTATAAGAAATTTTGTTAGAGGTTACAGAAATTATATTGAAAGCTTTGTCACTAATACTTTGAAAATTTCCTTCCCTGCATTTTGCCCTTAGGAAGTGAGTATTTATTCATATTTAGACTCTATCACTGAGACTCATGAGGATGAAAACTGCACATCTGTGTGAAAATCATAATTCCAGGGTTAGTCTTATTGTTCTCTGAATAGAATTATTGCTATGTTTCCTAGTCAGAGTCACGGAATTGGTACATTTGTAATTTTACTCCTTTCTGACTCATTTACTGATTTAGTTCAGCCATTAGGCTACCCCACAGCCAATGTCATTTCTGGAGAGTACTTTTCAGATTGGTGACTATCCATGTGTTGCTAACTGTAACTGCTCCACAGAGACTTCGTGGCTGTCACATTTATTGAAGCAACTTCCCAGGCATTTCTTACATGGCTCTGTGTTTGGGTTTGAATCTCCAAGTTTTGGTTTAGTAGTGATTCAGAAACAAGTGCATCCCCTAGAATACATATATTAAAATGACTGAAATTAATTGTTCAATCCTATTTTCTAGAAAACGTTTAATTTACCGTTGAATGGGAGTTGCTGGTATTTAGCATGTGACATATCAGTGTAATAATCTTAGATGGAAATGAATAATTTTATAAAATAAGTAAAATATATTGTTATAAAATCACAGGAATCCTTTATTAAAATGTCAATGCATAAAGCTAATGTTTCTCAACATATTGTACCTTCAATATCTATGTACATCTAAAGATCAGTGCTTCCATCCTTCTAACCCTTTGTCCAAAAATATTGATTTTGGGAATAATATTTATGCTGGATTTATAGCAACCACACAGCAGTGTTATCATCAATAAGGACTCCAAGTGTGGGTTTTGATATTCTTTGAACTAAAGATGTCCACAAGATCTGAAGAGGTAAGATCAGGACAGTAACATGGATGAGATAAGGTTTTCAATGAAAATCCTAGTAAGACATTCTTTGCTATTGTCTAAAAAGTAGGAGGTGCATTGCCATGATGGAAAAATATTCCTAGGCAGAGCCCTACTGGTATTTTTCTTTCAATGCAGTTTTAAAATTTCTTGAAACTTCATTAAAAATATTTTATTGGGGTCTCCTACAACTCTTATCAAAATCTATACACACATCCACTGTGTCAAGCACATTTGTACATTTGTTGCCATCATCGTTCTCAAAACATTTTCTTTCTACTCGAGCTCTTAAAACTTCATGATATACCACATAATCATCCCGTGTTCTTTGAGAAAATCTGTCAAGGTTACACATTTGGAATCTCATAATGACTGTCACACTATTCTGAGTGGATCCCTCTGCTCTAAATTAAATGGCTCAGATGATATCCTCAGTAGTCATAATTTCGATGAGACTTTTTTAAAGGCACCATTATAAGACTAAGACCAGCGTGTTACTGAGAGAATTCATTTACAACCATCCACTGGTCGCATAGATGTGCTTTGTTTTGTTTTTAAATCATTTTATTGGAGCTCATACAGCTCTTATAACAGTCCACAAACACAGCCATTGCGTCAAGCACATTTGTACATATGTTGCCATCATCATTTTCAAAATATTTTCTTTATACTTGAGCCCTAGGTATCAGCTAATTTCCCCTCTCCCCCACCCTTCTTCTCTCATGAACCCTTGATAATATATATATTTCATGTCTTACACTGACTGATGTCTCCTTTCATCCACTTTTCTGTTGTCTGAACCCCAGAGAAGAGATTGCATGTAGGTCTTTGTGATCAGTTCCCCTTTCTTCTCCATCCTTTCCCTTCCCTCCTGGTATCACTACTCTCATTATTGGTACCGACGGATTGATTTGTCCTGGATTCCCTGTTTTTCCAGCTCTTATCTGCACCAGTGTGCATGCTCTGGTCAAGCAATAATTGTAAGGTAGAATTGGGGTCATGATAGTGGGGGAACGGGGAAGAAGCATTAAAGAACTAGAGAAAAATTGTATATTTCTTCTGCGCTGTACTTCACCCTGACTGGCTCATCTCTTCCTTGTGACCCTTCTGTAAGGAGATGTCCAATTATCTTGGATGACTCTAAACCTGGGTGTTCATTGAATTTTGTGTTGGACTAATCTCTAGTGTCTCACCTTAATGTTCACCTGTTTTCTTTGCTACTGATTTCTTCTTAGCAGTGTATGTCTGAAGGAAATTTTAACTCCTGATATGAAATATGCAATGTTAATATATACGATTGACTCCATTTTTAGTCAAAATATTTTTGACTTCCCAACTGTGGGAATTATACTCACTGTTGTAGAGCTGATTCTGATGCATAGCCAATGTGCAGCCCAGAGTAAAAGTACTCGGGAGATTTCTGAAAGCTCTGCTAACGGTGAACTTTTTGGTTAACAACTGACTGCTTAGCCATTGCACCAAAAGGAAAGCATGTAAGAAATTAGTAAAATGTAATTATATATTATTGCTGCTGTTAGGTGCTGTACAGTCAATTCTGACTCATAGTGACTTTATGTAAAACAGAGCTAAACATTGTGTAATCAACTTTGATTACTTTTGAGCCCCTAATTTCCATCACTCGATCAATCCATCTTGTCAAGAGTCTTCCCCTTTTTCACTGGTGTAATGTGCTAAGTGTGTTAGTCTGGGTAGATTAGAGAAACAAATTCATAGACACTCACATGTGTATAAGGAAGAGGTTTATGTACAAGAGCAATTGAATATTAATAAAACATCCCATCCCAGTCCAGATCAAGTTCACAAGTATGATATTAACCTATATGTTTGATACCATCTATAAAGTCCTTTTCAGACTCCTGAAGCACATGCAATGATGCCGAATACAGGATGACCACAGGCTAGTGCGCAGAAAGTCTTTGGATCCAGTGTTGTTGAAAGCATCCCAGCGCTGGCAGGGGTCTCCATAAGGCTTTCCCAATTCCCAGGGCATGGGTTCTATCAGAATAGTGACATCTGTCTTGTCAGTAGTGTCTCTCAGAGAGTGAGCAGACAGAGAGGTGTCTACCATGTCCACAGATGAAAATAACAGCAGTTCCCAGAATTCTCAGGAGAAGGCCATGCCCACATAGCGGCCTCACTGTCTATCTCCGGATTGACAGGCTAGACTCCAACCCTACACCCTTAAGCCTCACACTGACACCAGATTATGTAACTACCACAGCAAACATGATGTCTTTTTCCAGGGTCTGGTCTCTCCTGACAACAAGTATGTAATAAGTAGTCTCACCATTCTCACATGCAAGGAGCACACTCGCTGTACTTCTGCCAAGAAAGATTTGCTGTTTGTCTGTTCTTCTGGCAGGCAACATTGTTCAAATGCATCTATTCTTCTTCAGGCTCCCTGATTTATCGTCCAGTTTTCACATGCAAATTTGGTGATTGAAAATGCCATGGCTTGAGGCAAGTGAGCCTTCATCTTCAAAGTGACATACTTCACTAGATGTGTGATATTTTAGATTGGTCTCGGGCACTAGGCTTTCCCAATGCAGTGCATTGCTTGCTCTTTTCACTGTGACTCTATGGGCATTGGCTGCTCATCCAAGCAAACTGGAACCCTTTACGCCAGTCTTTCTCCGTTTATCGTCACGTTTTCTATTAGTCCAGTTGTGACGATTTTGTTTTCTTTTTTTAAACACTGAATTGGAATCCATAGTGAAGCTGCGGTTTCTGATTTTCATCAGCAAGTACTTCAAGTCTTTCTTTTTTTTTTTAAGCAAGTAAGTCTATGTTGTCATTTGTTGTTCTTTTTGTCTGTTGGTCCATTTAAATATCATGGCTTTAAAATATACTTCATCATCAAAACAATACATGAACTTTCATATGTAATCATAGAGCTTTGGCCAGACTTTCAATTGATGTTCTATGGTCTCAATTCTAATTCATAAATCTCCATAAACAGATTCATAATCCTAGTTTTTTCTTTTGATTTTTCTTTATATTTTATGCTGTTTATGTTATATAAAATGGGGAGGGGGAGAAAGGACATAATTTATTGAAACTCCTGCTTGTTCTGTGTTAGTTATTGTCCATTTAATAACAGGTGTAATGCTATGTCTAAACATTGTATTTCTAAGATATTACTTTACAAACAATTATCTTTGTAAAGGAGTCTCAAGGGGCATAGTGTTTATAACACAAAAACAGGTGTTTTATTTTTTTATCTTTAAATTTTAAAGGGTATCTTTATAGCTATGCAAGCATAGATATAAAACTTAAATATCTCTGGGCAAATATGGCATTGCTTGTTATCTCCCTTTAGTTCAAGAGTATTTGGAGGGGGGATGGGGATCAACACTTTAGCACAGGTGTCTTACTTGATTTAATGATTATTGCTAATTTATGGGATATGTAAAGGCCAGGACACATAAATACAGTTTTTATGTTGTACCCATAGTACTTAATTTTTCTACAAATGATAAATAGAGTTTGGATAAAAGCAAGATCATTGTGCATGAAGTGCATCTTTCTCACTGATACCCTAATACACCATATTATAGTGAGTGTCTTTGGAAAATGTATCCTACAAGAGAAATGGCAGAACTTTTTCTCATTTGTATGGCTGAACAACAAAATAAGAACATATTTTCTTCTCAGTGAGGTCTAGAGTAGCCAAGGATATATAGTCAGTAAGTTGCAAAACAGATTTAGACTCAATTCTGTTTGACAAGACAAATCAATCTTAAATCCAACATTTTTTTTCTTGGAGTTCACCATATATATTTATGTGTCTGCCATGGGGATAGTTCTGTTAGAACAGCAATAGCATCTAGGCTGCACATATTACTTAATAATATTCCAGATTGAATAAGAGACACTTGATCCCAGCAGAGAGCAATGTGATGGATTGATCTGAGGATCATTTGGAATTACTTTGTGAATTTCAGGAACAATTTAGCCTTTGGGGAGTCAACTGAAATACCCCCGAGGAAGAAAATGAGAATTGTGCATCACACTGATCTTTGTGCAGGAAAATAGCTATTTTCCATTTCATGACAAAAATAAAGATATTAATGTCCCCTGGGGCCACTGTTTCAAGAATCTTGGAGCTTTCTATCATAACGCGATGCAAACGATTACATTGGTTTGTGTTGCTTTGTTTTGTGTTTTTGCTTCCTTGTAATCCAGAATAGGTAAGAACTTTAGACTACATGTAGCCTTAAAGGGAAACTCAGCTGGAAGTATCAAACAATTATTAGAGAAAATTTAAAAATAACAACAAATGCAGCAAATATTTCTTAAAATCCCTTAATAAAGTGTCCTCTTTAAAATATATTTTGAAGTTATTCTTTTACTCAAGTGTAATTAATTATTGATTCCTAAAATAGTGTGCATAACAAATATTTTATGCACTATATCTGTATGCTTTTTGAGGATTTTGTGCTATGACTGTATGCTATAGACTCAATTTGAATATCAGAAGCTATTTTGTACATATTTATATAAATATCACTTATCCCATGAGGCATAAGTCACTATTATGCTGTTTAATACATATGGATAATCACACATAATATGAACTTGGAAATAAATGTATGCTTAATTTTATGACCCATTAGAAAATATATAAAGCATTGTAAAATATTTAGAAAGCTTCTGAAATTACGTATAGAAATATGTGAAGAATGTGGTAAGCAACCTTTACAGTTGACTTTGACTTGACATGTTGTGATAAAACAAGACATAACATAGTTAATCTCTAAAACTTGGCTTTCATACATAAACCTAAGCAATCTCCCTAAAATCTAATTTTAAAGAAAAGATGTTTCATTCAGTTATTTTCTAATCCTGGGGGAAAATATGACATACTAGTGTTTGAGGTCACATTGGCTTTTAACTGTGGTGGAGCCAATGTGACCCATTTACATAAGAGCCCTAAATTCTTGTTGCTTACTGAGAGAAGGTAAAAGCCAAAGACATAAATGTTCTAAGATTGCCTGCTGTCTCCAACCCTAAACTCTAGCCCGAAGGACTTCCAGCTAGCTAATCATGGTGAATGTCGTCCTCCAAGGACCACTCATTAAAGGTAAAAGTCTTAAGTCTAGAGATATGAAAGTTAACTGTTGAACTAACATTATAATTCCAATTGTTAATTCTAAATGAAGCCTTGATTGCATGACTTGTTATAAACTTCACTGTCATTGAGTCAATGCTGACTCATAGAGAGCCCGTGAGTAGCTGAGACTATAACTGATTATGAAAGTAGAAAGCTCAGTCCTTTTTGGGGGTTTGTTTTTTACCTTTTTATTATGAATTAGGTGAACGTTTACAGAGCAAATCATGAGTTTTGCATTCAACAATTTATACGCTCTGTTTCAACACATCCATTGAAGTCCTCTTAATTGCTATCCTCTGTTCTGCTTTTTATTCTTGTTTCTTTTTTCTTTTAAATCATTTTATTTGGGGATCTTTCCGATATTACAACAATTCAGAAATCAATTATATCAAGCAACCTTGTATATATGTTGTCATCATCATTTTCAAAACATTGCCTTTCTATTTGAGCCCTTAGTATCAGTTCCTGTTTTCTCCTGCTCTTCCCCATGCTCCCACCCTCCTGAATCCTTGATAAATTATAAATTGTTATTTTTTCGTATCTTACACCATGCACTATATCCCTTCACCCACGTTTCTGTTATTCGTCCTCCTGGGGGGAAAGGGGCAATATAAATCCATCATTGCTCTTGGTTACCTCTCCCTCCATCCACCCCTTACCCTTATCGATATAATTGCTTGTTTTTGAACTTTTGTACTTGATCCTGTTATCACCTCACAATCACAAAGCCTGCTACTTCTTCCACGTAGGTTTTGCTACTTCCCTGTTAGATGGCTACTTGTTTACCTTCAAACCTTTAAGACCCCAGGTGCTATACCTTTAAATAGGTGGGCACCCTCAGCTTTCTTCACCATATTTGCTAATACACACATTTGTCTTCAGCAATCATGTCAGGAAGGTGAGTATCATATAGTGCCACTTTATTAGAACAAAGTGTTCTTGTGTTGAGGGAAGACTTAAGAAGAGGCCCAAAGTCTGTCTGCTACCTTAATGATTTGACACATAAATATATGTGCATAGATCAATACCCCCATTGCTATATGCTAATATATTTATATACACACATGCTTATATTTATACCTCTAATATATGGTTTTTGCCTCCTAATTATTTCCTCTATTTTCTTTTACTTTCTTCCTGACCCACTATCATCTTCATCCTTCATTTTGTTCTCAATAATTCCTCTTGGCTACATTACAACTCATCAAACCTGCCAGGTATTCTACACCATCCTCTCAATTTTAGATCCCTTGTTTTCTCTTGTCCTTGAGCATTTTGGAGAGCCCAGTCTTTCACCCAAGGAGCTGGTGGTGGTTTTGAACTGCTGACCAAATAGATCACAGTCCAATATATAATCACTACTTCGATAGGGTTCCTATCTTGTAATAAAGTAAATAATGTTATGCATGCAACTCCTATGCATTTATCTATTAATATCTAAGATACAAAACTTTCCAAAATAAATTATAATGTTACAGGTTAGCACCTCTTTTAAATCCCTAGACTATAAGAAAATATCACAAAGTAGATGGCTTGAAAAATCAAAAATGAAAAAAAAACACCCAGAAAAGTTTTGTTTCACATTACCAAAGTCTGCATTCTCCCCAAAAGTTCTAGATTAGAATGTCCGTTCTTGTTTCCCCACCTTCTTTTCCTCCCGGGTATCTCTCAGCGTTCTTTATCTTGGGGGTGCATCCTCCTATGGCCATCTTCATTCTGTGTGTCTTTCTATTTATATATTTTTCTCTATATAAGGATAGTACTCAGATAAAATGAAAACGTCTCTAACTTCTTCATGGTTTCCTATTTATTTATTTTAAAATTTACATGTCAAAATCCCTATTCCAAATAAACTTCACAAGTACTGTAAATTAAGAGCTCAATATATCTTTTTGGAACACAATCTAATTCAAAGCATACCCCCAAAAGTAAAGTGCTACAGTTAAATTAGAAATTTTCAAATAAATAACTTTAAATATGCTTAATAACATTATATTTGAAGAAATCTAAAAGCATAATATATACTTGTGGAAAGTAAAATTTGAATATTGATTTTTTATTATAATGTATTCTGAAATATATTTTGAATGTATAAATTATTATTCTTTCATGAATTAATTTAATATTCAGAATTAATGATAATCTTTAAGAAATTGTATATATATATATATTCTAAGTGTCCCAGATTTGTTTCTCTATAGAACATAGTTATCTGCCTAACACTGTGATCCTTATGAGTTTTGGAAAATTTTCTAGATTACTTTTTACCAGATCCGAAGTGCTGTTAACCCATCAAGGAAAGAGTAAAAAGTGGAAGTGAAAAAGAAATAGGAGCTGAAACAGAAACAGAAAATTGTAGAACTCTGTTAGGTAATTGAAAATACTCTTGTTAGTGTATACACCAACAATGTGTGGTCAAAATCTCAGAAGCTGTATTTTTCTCCTCAGATGATAGACATCTGTTTTAGACATCTGTCCAAGCACACACGTCCTATAGAACAAAGTTACCTCATGAAAGGATAGGAGATTTGGAGTAGACTTTTATACGAGCCAACAAACTGATTTATAAAAAATACCTCTGCCAAGTGTCAGGGATCAATTTTGTGACAAATGAGTATTCCACAGACTAAAAGGGAAAAATAAGGATATGATAAAATTCTGTTTCTACTTTTAACAAATTAGTTGCTTGAGCTCTGATTTTAAAGGGAAAGTTCACAAAACAAAGAAACTGTGAGTAAATTATTGTGTGTTTTTTTTCCTCTAATGTAATGTGTGTGTGTGTGTGTGTGTGTGTTTTAATCAACTCTATAGCACCATGGTTTTAGATATTTCACGCTATGGTTGTTAGGTTCCATCGAGTCAATTCCAAAGCATAGCAGCCTATGCACAGCAGAATGCAGCACTTCACACTTCTGCCCCATCCCACCATTGTTCCAATGCCTGAGCCCGTTGTTGCAGCCGAAGTGCCAATCCATCCCTGAAGGCTTTCCTTTCTCTCCTTCACTTCTATTCTCACCACAACTGATCTGCGTCCTGAGGGACTGCTCTCACCTGACAATATGGCCAAAGTATGTAAGCAAAGTTTTGCCATTCTTGCCTCTGACCATCACTCTGGAATTAGTTCTTTCAAGAAAGATTGCTTTGTCCTTTTAGCATCCAAGGTAATTTCAGTATTTTTCTCCAGCACCACAATTCAAATGCATGGCTTATTCTCTGGTCATCTTTACTTAGCATCCAACGTTCACAAGCATATGATGCTATAGACAATACCATGGCTTTGGTTAGGCGCACCTTGGCACAAAGTAGTGTCTTTCCTTTTCAATGCTTTAAATAGGATTTGTGCAGCAGATTCACCTGATGTAATTCATCATTTGATTTCTTGACTGCTACTTCTATGAGCATTGATTGTGGATCCAAGCAAGACAAAATCCTTGACAACTTCAAACTTTTCTCCATTTATCATGATGTTATTATCTATTGGTCCAATTGTGAGAAGATTTTGGTTATCTTTATCTCTCATTTCCTTTGCACCTGGCTCACAGGAACAATCCTGAAGATCCAGTTTTCGCACATCTATCTAATGTGAGAAAAAGTCATGCTATTTCTCTGATTTATCTCACCATTAATAATAATTTACAACTTAATTTAAACTCTGGAATGTATCCCAGTAAAATTTCTCATACTTTAAATTTCAGAGGACTGTTCAATTTTATCCATTTATCTGCCAGTTTGTCATTTTATAGTGGTTTGTGTGTCCCTGTGATGCTGGAAATCATGTCCCTAATATTTCAAATGTCAGCTTTGTCACCCATGGCAACACAATAGCTTTCAGTTAAGCTTTCCGACTTAGACTAGAACAGGAAGAAGGAAGAGGATATCCATTTTCCAAAAATCATCCACTGAAAACAGTTAAAATAACAAGTACAGCCACTGTGGAAAACAGGATGAGATTTCTTCAGACATATAGAAATACTATATGAATATCTCCAAATAATTCTACCCAGTTGTTGTTTGTTGTTAGGCTCCTTCAAGTCGGTACTGACTCAGAGCAAGCCCACGGACAATGGAATGGAATATCGCCAGGTTTATGCCACCCTCCCAATGGTTCTGTGTTTGGCCCATCGGTGAAGGCACTGTGTCAATGTATCCAGCCAAAGAGCTTCTTCTTTCTCATTGACTCTCTACTTTGCAAAGCATGATGTCCTGTGTAGACTGGTCTCTCCTAACAATATGTTCCAAGTATTTACAAAGAAGTCTTACAATTATTTCCTCTAATGAGTATTCTGGCTACACTTCTTCTAAGACAGATTTGTTGTTCTTTTGGCAGTCAATGGTACATTCAATATTCTTCTCCAGCACCACAATGTAAGGTCATCAATTCTTCTTCAGTCCCCTTTATTCAATGTCCTACTTCCACATACATATGAGGCAATGGAAAATTCCAGACCCTGGGTCAAGCACACTGTAGTCCTCAAAATACTTTCAAGAAGTTTTCTGCAGAAATTAACCCAATTCAATGTGCCTTTGATCTCTTATCGGCTGCTTCCATGAGGATGGGTTGTGGATCCTAGCAAGATAAGCCCTTGACAACTTCATTTTTTTAATTCATATATCATGATGCTAACCATTGCCCCAGATAACGAGGGTTTTAATCTTCTTTAGAATGTGTCTGCAATCCTTGATCTTCATCAGCAAATGATTCAAGTCCTCCTCACTTTCAGCAAGTATTGTGTGTCCTTTGCACATCAAAGATTGTTAAGAAGCATTTCTCCAATCTTGATGCTGCATTCTTCTTCATAAAATCCACCTTCTCTGATGACTTGTTCAGTATGAACACTAAAGAAATAAAGAATAACGTGCAAACAAATGTATGTGCACCCATGTGTATGTCATTGCTATCCACATAGCATAGCAACAGGAGAGGAACTACCAAATTGTTCATCCATAAAGAATGAATGAATGAACTCTAGTACATACATACAATATAATAAATACTATGTCTCTCTAAGAAACTGATTAACTGTCAACTGCTTCACAACAAACAGATTTTGGAGACATTTTGCTCAGCAAAGTGAGTCAGTTTCATAAGGATCAATATTGTAGAAACCATTATTATAAGATTTTAAAAAGTAGTATTTGCACCAGAAGAAGTGGATTTTGAAATCTACAGAGAGGATAGCAGTGAAGGAAGGGAACAAAATAAACAAACAAGTACAAAGGGACACATACAGGTGCACACATAGGACAAAAATGTCATTGCAAATAAAGACATGCATAAATCAATAAAGGTACATATTTCTTAGAAATAGGAGAAGGAAAGAACAAAATGGCAGTGGAATATTATCTTATATAGTAAGGTTGAGGGGCATTGAAAAGAGGAAGCCATCCAGCAAGATGGCTAGGCATTGCGGCTACATCAATGGGCTCAAACATCAAAACAATTGTGAGGATGGCACAGGACTCGGTCGTGTTTTTTTCCCATTGTGCATAGGACCAATGTGAATCAGAGCTGCTTTGACAGCACTGGAATGGACTCAGTGGCAGTGAATTTTTATTTTTGCTTTTAACAACAGCATATTTCCAAAGTATATGTCTTTAGGGTTATCTGAGAGGCAGAGAGTAGTAATTTTATGGATTATTTTGTCCTTTTGATTCACTTCCATAGCTTTCATTTTTCTTTTGACTTATTCTTGAGAAGTTTCTATTTGCCTGTATAATTTCTTCTTATATATTAATAGATTCTTAAAGACAAGCAATATATTCAAGAACAAAAAAAATATATATGTATGTCTTTTGGAAATTTTAATTTTGAATTTATTGCCTAATCTTTGTCAAAATGGTACAAAAAGTTTATAGCAAATTAAAAATTTAGACCAATTATTTGACTTTTAGCTTGTTATTATTTATAAACAGTAAATTTCAAAAATATCTAATACAAGTGAACTAAATATATCAACTTTATGAATATTAGTTGATCTTAAGTTGATGCTTTCTCATGGCAACCTCTTATGTGCCCAATCAAATTATTCCATAGTATTTTTGAGGCTATAATCATTGTAAGGAAATCATCATGCCTGTTTCACTAGATACCTTCCTAGGTATTTGAATTGCCACCATTTTGGTTTGTAGTCAAATGAATAATGCCTTGTTTTACCCAAGGACCTACTAACAGGCACTTTTGATAGTGCTAGCGACAAACAGAATTAAAAATAGTTTTCTAATGGTATCTAACAAAAACATATTCTGATTTTGAAGTTTTTTTAGAATGAGTATAAAATAATAAACAATGAAGCGTCTTATAATAAAGAGATTAATTAAGACATTTTTAATCACTGCTTTGACATTTTTGGGAAATGAGAGAATAGTATCTTAAGATATGTTCCTTTTCAAAGGCTATTGTTCTTATTCTAAAATTAAGTCAAAGTATTTCACATACATATGAAAACAGTTTAAATAAAGAGTGTTTTTAGTTTTCATTGTTGTGATAGTTACATTGATAGAAACTCAAAACCAAATCAGTACCATTGAGGTGATTCTGACTCCTAGGTTCTCCACTCAGAGCAGAGTAGCTCTTATTCGTCTACAGGAGCATGTATCCAAGCCGCTGGCCTTGTGATTAGCAGCTCAATAGGCAACCCACTGCACCACCAGGACTCCTTCCAATGAAAGAAGTAAATTATTATTGTTTGCCTTTCTGAACTTTCACTATGACTTCTTTACTTTTAAATATCAATCAGGTAATTTCTTATTGCTGTTTCTGGTGTTAGGCGCCCTTGAGTCCATTCCCTCTCTGAGTGAGCCCATGGTCAACCTTGTCAAACACAGCCCAGAGCTCACCATCCTCACTCTGCTGTGAAGTTTGAGCCTAATCTGCAGCCACTATGTCCATCTGTCGTGTCTAAAGTCTTGCTCGTTTTTGCTGACCCTGACTAGACCAAGCATGACATTCTTTTTCAGGGATTGGTCTCCCTTGATACCATATCTAAGTATGTAATGTAAACTCTTACCATTCTCAAATCCAAGGAGTTCTCCAACTACTTCTTCCAAGAGAGATCCAGGTATTTTCTAAACATGGACAGCAATATTTCAATATTCTTCACCAATAGCATTATTCAAATGAATCAATTGTGCTTGAGTTTTCCTTATTTATTGACCAAGTTTTGCATGCATATTGGGTGAAAGAAAATACCATAGCTTAGGTCAGGTGCACCTTAGTTCTAAAATTCATATGTTTGTTCTTAAACAGTTTTAAGAGGCTTTGTGTGTGTGTATGTATGTGTGTGTATATGTATATGTGTGCGTATATATATGTATATATATGTATATATATGTATATATATATATATCAGTGAAAAGAAATATAACAGCTAACTATTCCTTACATCCATACAGAGCACTTAATTCAACTCACTTTCATGGAATAGTTAATAAACTGGAAGTCCTGCCGGGTCCAAAGCCAAGGAAGCAGACAACAGAGTCTTCCCTCAGGCAAGACAGGCAGTATGCATGCAGACAGTAGACAGTAGCTTGGGAGTTTAGGGACACAGATCCCATTTGGATCTTGAACTCAAATGATGCATAGAAACAGGACCCACCAGCTTCAAATTCAAGTGATGGGGAAGCAAGTCTCCAAGGGGCCTTGGGCTATAGCGACAGGTCTCAGAGGTTGGCTTATCCCACAGGTAGTGTAGCACACAAGTTGAGGAGAGAACTGTCTAAAGCAGCAAAAACTGGTCTGCTCACTAAGGGACAATCAAGCTCCAATCAAGCTGTGACCTGATTAAATTCTGCCCATGTGTTCCTATTGGCCTATTTGGCACAATAAACCTGTCACAATTACTTTTACATAAAATACTGTCCCGTTTAGAAATAATAAACTGTTTCTGTCTTAAATATACCTACTACTGAATATTGGACATTATGGTTTCAATATTACATTCAACATTATTAGGATCAACTGCCCATAAGGAACAAGTATTCTATTTGGTATATAACAAAATGTACTTACATTCAAACTTTCATTTTGTTTTTATATTCTAATACACTAAAATAAGTTATTTGTCATTAGAATAACAGTAAAATTCAGTAAAGTGTTTTTCTTTAATTTTGGAAGAATTAAGAATAGGAGAGTGTATGTCACTGGGGAACTAGATCAATTAGGCACTTGGACTTGAATTTAACATAGAAAAATAGAAAGTCCTTGGTGAAAATGTCGAGGGAAATATCTTTGCAGATCATATCAGCAAGGGTATTACTCTAGCCCAACTCAAATTTCATTATCCTATCAAACTCACTATTAAATGTTTCAGATTAGTGGGGTTTTATTTTCCTTTACAGTGGGCTCTTAGTGAGGCTGGATATTGAGTTCCCGAGGAGCGTTGACATCTGTTTTTCATATAAACTTGAGATCAGGTCTAGTGATGATTAAAATCTTCCAGAGCTCCTGACTGAGCATCATTTCTCCTGCTTTATTTGACATAGTTCTAGATCACAGTGCCAGTGACTCCTGCCCCACTCGCTCTGTGCTGTAAATCTACTGCAGCCACGAGGTCAGCTGAGTATTAGATTCAGGGTTCTGTCAGAGGTGTTGACAGCTCCATCTTTCTTGTGGGGAAGGGAATGTTGGGTTCTAAAATCCAGTGATGATCCTTGCTTGAGTCAAAAAGATTGTCTTCTTGAAGGATGATATGACTATTGTGAACTTGGATTATATGATTCTTAATATATTCCAGAAAAAATAGTCTTGATTTCTCCCCTCTTAAAGATTGTGCAAGTGTTTAGGGAGAGAGAAGCGTGAAGGAAAAAAATGAAGACAGATAGTCATGCAGTTTTAGATGCTTATTTGCTATTTATCTGGCACACGCATACCTTGGGGATCTAGGGCATTCTGCTCCAGAGTACAGCAATAAAGCACACTTCGCAATAAATGGAGACATACAGGTTTGGGGGTTTCCCAATGTAAATATAAATTATGTTTCACTATACTAGAATCTATTACGGCTATAATAAACTCATCACAATTGGATCAATTTGGCCATGGTGGTACAGTAGGTTACCCTGTGGGTTACTAACATAAGGGTAGCAAGTTTCTCTGAAGAAGATATAGGAGGCTTTCTACTTCAGGAATGTTTACAACCTCGGAAACCTACCAGAACAGCTCTACCTTGTCCTACTGGGTTGCTTTGTAAAGCATGCAATACAATTATGTAAAATTATTGAAATATTGTTAGAATGAAGAAAATGAGAATCCAAGGTTCATACTGAATACATGCTTTTGAAAACTCGGTACCAATAGACTTACTCTACAGAAGATTATCACAAACCTCTGATTTGTAATGTATCCAACATTCTTGAAGTGCAATAAGGTGAAGTACAAATAGAAAAACATATGTCTCTAGTTACATCACACACATTTTCATGTACTCTAAGAACATTGAAAAATATTATTCTCTTTGTTTTTTGAATGCTGACTTAAGGATGATTTTCTAACATTTTTTGCCATGGTAAATTTTCATTTTGAAATTAATGAATTTATTTCTCATATGTAATTGATTGTACTAAAATCAAGAATATTAACTTGCAAAGTGTCTTCTGGGTAAAATGTAGTGTTACTAGATTTAACAATTTGCTTCCCACAAAACTTCTGAAAAAATATTTTTTATTAACAGAAAAAGACGTTTTCAATTGTAATGTATTGAAACAATAACCAAAGAGGACAATATCATTTTAAAAACTTTTGACAAATAAAGGAAAAGTAAGTTTCCAGGAAAATTCAATTGCTCTTAGAACCATGTCTACCCGCCAAAATGGAAGGGTAAACAGAGAGCAGGAAAATGAAATATTAAGTAATTACAAATAGACTAAAGGAACTGAATATGGATATAAAAAATATAGAGAGACAATAACTAGATCAAGGGTTCTTGGGGGGCACTACACGGGAGGTTGAAGGGCAATGGGGATCTAATAACAAGTAGTTCAAGGAGGAAGAATGTGTTTTAAAACTGATTGTGCCAGTCAGTGATTGTACATTTCTTAATATGACTGACCTATTGAATAGCATGAGGTCTGGATTATGTCCTAATAAATGATTTTATATATATATATATATATATATATATATATTAAAAACTATAGCCCACACAAAGGCAAACCCTTTGCTATCACAATGAATCCCCAGCAAGCGTGGCTTCATTGGCATGTCGCTGGCCCTGGGGACTCTGGGCTCAGAAGACTCTGCTTGCCTTACTGTCACAGTCATGAAATTCTGAATGTATCATTAGCCAGGAGCTCTTATTTACATGTTGCACTGAATGGTACAAATAATGATGCTGGTCTGGGGACCAGGGAAAGAAACAACTTCTAGTCTTACTAGAAGAAACTTCTTCTGTGAAGTACCTGATACCAAGAATACACATAGAGATCATTTGGAGAAGAGATTTTTTTTTTAAATCACAATGCCCTGTCATCTTCAAGCCTAATGACTAAGGGCTGGGAGGAAGTGGGTGAAATCCTGGAATTTTTGTCTAGAAATAATTAGGTTAATTATTTGTTTTCGCTGACTAATCTGAAACAAAATTCCTGTCATGTGATTTAACCAATATTTTAGCATTATTTCTCTCTTCCCCATAGGAGTCCTGGAGGTTTAAGGGTTCTACGTTGGGATGGAATCCTCTTGGTAAGCAATTTGAAACCACCAGCAGCTGCTCAGGAGAAAGACTGGTTTTTCTACTCCTGTCAAGATTTAAAGTCTTGGAAATCCACAGCATGGTCAATATGAGTCAACATTGACTCAATTGAAGTTAGTGTGGTTTGAGTTTTCTCTTCCTCATAAACTTTAGCTTATCCTTGAGTTTAAGCAAATAGTGTTTGATAGTTAATTGTATGTGATTAGGCTAAAGTACTCAGTTGTACAGTCAAAAAACAGTTTGATGTTGTTATGAAGTTTTCCTTAACAAAGGCAGAGGACCCTCCAAAGATGGTTGACCACTTCCAATCAATTGGAAAATCTTAAGAGCAAAAAGAGAGTTTTCCTAAATCATTTTACTCTTTTGAAATAAGTACACCTAGAACGTCCTTCAGAGTTCCTCATGGCCCACTAAGCCCTGTAGACAGTATCCCTGCTCAGAGCAGCCAATGCCCAGAGAAGACCCGTATGGTTGGGTTAAACCAGGACACATTATGTTCCTTCAATTACACATAGCTCTATGGAGGACAGCACTGGAGACACTGTATGGAAAGTGTGCCAGGTTTGCCCAATAAACAGCAATGGGAAATGTGTAGGGAGTGCAACAGGTCAGCAAAGGAATCCTTAAAGTACACTCCTTAAAGTACAAGTCCCTGAGGCATCCTTAAAGTACACTTCTGACTTGGGGAATTGGGCTTGACACCTCAACAGACTCAATTTGAAAATACTAATAAAGGTCAGCCGACAGACCTTGAACTAGATATCCTTTGTTTATTTTTGTTTTGCCCAATGTCTATTTATATAATATACACAAGACAAACAATCCTGAAAAGAAAACAAAGGGATTGGTGGTCCTGGGGGACATGGGAGAGCATGGGGAGGAGGGGACGGGAGCGGGGTGTCATCAAATTTAGGGATAAGGGAATGACAAGAGAACTAAAAATGATGAAGAGGTGGCCTGATGGGGATGATCAAGTGCAAAGTAACCAAAAAGAATTACTGAGAGCCCAGTGCAGGGTGAGCATGACAGTGGGACAAGAGGAAGATGAAAGAAAATGCAGGAAAGATAATAGGCAAAAGCAATTTATAGAGGTAGAAGTATAGACATGTATATGTGTAAATATATTGATTTATAATGAAAGGGAAAGTGGCCAATGTACATATATTTATATGTTAAGTATTAAGAGAGTAGACAGATTTTGGGCCTGGACTCAAGACTTCCCTAAACATAAGAACACTTTGTTCTAACAACCTGGCACACAGTGATGATCACCTTCCCGACATGAGCACTGAAGACAAAATGGGTGCATAACTAATGTGAAGAAAGTGGATGGTGCTTAGCTATCAAAAGATCTGGCAACTGGGAGTCTTAAGGCTTGAAGTTAAACAAGCAGCCATCTAGCAGGGAGGCAAATGAGCCTACATGGAGGAAGTACATCAGCCAGTGTGATCATGAGGTGTCGACAGGATCAGGCACCAGGCATCAAATCAAACAATCATATTAATGTGAATAAGGGGTGTTGGAGTGGAGACCAAAAGTCCCTCTGTAGACAACTGGACATCCCCCCACGGAAGGGTAACAAGGAAGCGACAATTCAGGGTGCAGGATAGCACCGACGGAATACACACCATTCCTCTAGTTCCTGAATGCTTCCTCCCCACATTACCATGACCCAATTCTATGTAAGAAATTTGGCTAGCCCAGCATACACATATTGGTACAGATAAGAGCTCTCAAAAAAAAAAAACCGTAAGAGCTCTCAACACATGGAATTCACAACAGACAAAACCCTCAGGAACAGTAGTGAAAATAGCAATATCATCAGGGTAAGGGAAGGTGGAAGTGAGGGTGAAGTGGGAAAGGGGGACCCATCACAAAGTTGGATATATAGCCCACCCCACAGGTGGATGGATATCAGAAATGTAGGTGATGAGAGAGAACGGACATTGTAAGACACAACATAACAGCAATAATATATAATTGATCAAAGATTCATAGAGGTGAAAGGGTAGGGGGGAGGGGTGAAAAGAGGAGCTGATACCAAGGATTCAAGTAGAAAGGAACTATTTTGGAAATGTTGATGGCAACATATGTACAAGTGTGCTTAATAAAATTGAATGCTCGGTTGCCATAATATTTGTAAGAGCCCCCCCCCCAATAAAATGATTAATAATTTTAAAAGTAAGTGCAGTAGTGCTTTGTCTCACATACTTCGGGCAGGCTGTCAGTAAAGCCCAGTCCCAGGAAAGGACTTCATGCTCTGTGAACATAGAGGGTCACAGAAAAAGAGCACTCTCCTCAATGAGATCAATTGATGCAGCGGCTGCAACCATGGGCTCAAAGCAGCAACGTGAGGATGGTGGCCGTGGCATAGTGTTTGGTTCTGTTGCGCATCAGTCGCTTTGAGCTCGGACTGAGATGCAGTCTAACAGCAAGAACATCAGCGTATTAAGTATGCCACTTGGAGACTGATTTGCAGACGTGATTGCTAACAGCTGAAGTAATTAAACAAGGGAGATATTTCAGAAAAGTTTGATGAAATTAGAGAGTTTGGGCTAATACTTGTATGCATAATAGTAATTTCAGAAAAAATAAAAAAAATTTAGCAGCAAAATATCAATAATATTAGACATCTCTCCCTTTTTCCTTCTTATTTTAGAAGTCAAATCCTTAACTGTATGACTACCTTGAATTACTAAAAATGTTTTTAAGAAGCAGCAGGCTGCAGTGGAAAAGCTTTCACAGCCAGAAGACTAGAAATAGCCACCTACACTGACTATAAGACACATCTCTTTTATCATGAAGGTAACTTATATTGCTCACCTTTTAAACAGAATGCACTTATTATCTTCAAGGTAAAATCTATCTATACAAAAAGCATGAATCTTTCCGAATCATATTTCTGCTTTATCCTCACCAGAGTCCAATGACTTTTGTCAAAATTAAAACTGACTCAGGAGAATCCTAAAGTTGGCAGCAAACATCACTGATGCCTCTGTGAAAAGAGGCATGCTTGCAAACCATCTGCTAGCACTTATTTCATTCAGCCATCACCGAGGTTGTTTAAGAAAGCCTTGTCTAACATGACTTTTCCTATTATGCAAATTTTCATAAAGAAACAACTACAGGTAATTTGACAGAATAAAATGTTAAATCTCTGTTTATCACCAAAGGAAGAGATGTGGTTTCTTTTCACAACAGCTGATTAAAGACAGTCACAGACAGAAAGTAGATAGATATAAATTTTTCCATGTATTATGTCAGATTACCCATTTTAAAGTTCATTTAAGTGAAGAAAATAGAAACATATTCATTGGAACAGCACAGTGCCAGTCTTCACTAAAATTTTAGAGAAGTACTTCTTTCTTCAGTTTGTCAAAAACAAATGAAAAATACTCTTTGGGGCTAATGAAAGGCAAACAACAAAATTAATTTATTACAATGACTTCCATAATAAAAATTGAGTGGGATGTGAAAATATATAAACAGTAGAATACTGGAATGTTGCAAATGTCCTCATTTTGACTGCATCAAAATATCACTCAGGATCTGATATTTTCATTTAAATTATATTCATAATGTCTTATGTCATACTTTTTGTGAAACTATTCAGCACACAATCAACTTTTCAAATGTACTTAGCAAGTGTTAGGAGCCCTGGTGTAGTAGTAGTAACATGTTGGTCTGTGATAAACATGGTTGGCAGTTCAAAACCAACAGTAGGTCCCTGGGAGAGACTGGGTTTTCAACTGTCATAAATATTTACAGTCTCAGAAAGCCACAGAAAGCCACTGCGAGTCAGCATTGACTCTCTTTTGGGGTTAGTAAGAGTTAACAATAATTATATTAATACTTTTCCATTTTGCTTTTAAGCCCACAGAGTTTCCACCACTTTAAACAAGAAAAAATTGGAGCATTGAATGCTGAATGCTAATTCAACTTTCAGTGGGTTTGTTAGGTACCATCAGTCAATCCAACTCACAGGGACTCCACGCACAACAGAAGAATTATCACCTGGTCTTCTGGCACCCTCTCCATTGTTCTCATGTTCAAACCCATTATTGCAGCCACTGTGTCAGTCCATCTTGTGGAGCGTCCTCCTCTTTTATGATGCCCCTCCACTGTCACTGCCCCCCTTCTTTCAGTGAGTACACGTTACACATGAATGAAAGAAAAGGTCATAGAGGATGTCAGAGAGACTCAGAAACTGGCTACTAATCATAGAATAACTAAAGTGAATGTAGAAAGGATGAAGTCACGGAGCTAAATGGATACTTTCAAAGGGCAGCTGGAGAATACAGGGACAAATATGACAAAGAAATGTGCAAGACCCAGGACTGGAAACCCCAAAGGGAATAGCATAGCTCAGCATAGCTCAAACTGAAAGAACTCAAGAAAAGGTGAAAGCCTTCAATTGCCATTTGGAAAGATTCTATTGGCAAAATATTGAATAAAGCATCAAAAGCTGTTGGTTGTGCAAAATTTTATCAAGCAATTTTGGCTTTATTTCTTTACCAAGTGCATATTTTGTGACGGCTGTTCTTTCCTTTTTGTTTCCATCTTTTTCTTCCAATCACCAATAAATATCAATGCCATCATGATTGCAAGTTTGATCAATTTTTGACTGAAGTCGTCGGTAGAATTCTTCAATTTCTTGTGATTGGTGCATACATTTAAATAATAGTTTTATCAGTTGGATTTCTTGTAAGGTGCATAGCAATTATTTGATCACAGAAGGCATTGACTTTTGATGGATTTAGCAAGATCTCTTGTGACAATAGATGTCAGATAATTCCCCTTGATTGTGTTATTCCTGGCATAGTAAATCATGTGGCTTTCTGGTCCAAAATGGCAAATCCATTGCAACTCACTAATGTCTGGAATATTGATCTTGAATTCCATTTCATTTTTGACCACTTCCAATTTTGCTAAATTCATACATTGCACATTCCAATTTCCAATCATTAGAAGATTTCTTTAAGCATTTCTCTTTATCATGAATCATGCCCCATCAGTAAATGAAGATTCTGAATGCTTTACCAGGCTCACAGGCTTTACCTGACTCTCATCATCATAGTCAACTCCCCTTCAATAAATCAGTTCCTCTTCAATCATATTTAGAGTGTCCTAGGACCTGACAGGCTCATCTGCAGGCAATATCTTGGGAAATATTCTTCTTCCTTTGTTTAAACTTTCAGTGTGCTTTGAAGATATGTATAAAGTTTTCAATGGCTCTGGTAAGGATATACACTTTATTAAGAACAGCATTCCAACTAGAATACTTCTTCTAGATGAAGGGAAGATTAATTTAGCTACATTTCATGGTGATAGAAAAAGGATTTTCATACTTATAGTCACATGGTCAAGGGATTAATAGTGTAAAGCTGGATTTAGGCTTTAATATTTATATATAAATAATGAGTAATGTAGACTATTGTGAAGAGAAAAAGATATGTTTTAATGTGTTTTTAAACTGAAATAGTATATACAAATATACTTTAATATGAGCTACATTCTTTCTTCACCTACTCTTCTGTTTGAATTGATTCATCATCATTCATTTATAGATTTACCTATATCATTGTTTAATAAATATCAAATGCTGACCATGACTGCTTATATTAGTGATATAAAATTAGCAAGGTCGCTCACAGATCTGGTCCTTAAAAGAGTGACATTTTGTTGAACATGGTACTTTTAAGGAATTTTTATTCCTCTAAATCCATCTGGAAATAATGTATCATTACTCAGCTTAACTTTATAAATGTAGATATCTATTTAGAATTCATTTGACAAAACCTGAACTCTCATTAACTATTAAAACCAAAACAAAATCAAACAAACTCCCTGCCATCAAATCTATTAAGACTCACAGTGACCATGCAGGACAGGGTAGGACTGCCCCTGTAGGTTTCTAAGACTATAACTCTTTATAGGAATATGAAAAATATTTATATTTTTAATTTGAAATTATTTTCAAATAATGGATATTTTTAGCTACCACATCTGGTTTCACCTGTTGCTCCACTTTTCAAGGAAATCTTGAGAGTACGTGACCTTTACCTATGAGAATGGCTTTAGGAAGAGGCATCTCATCAGCCAGCATCTTCTATTACATTATTACAGTGAATTTCAGGATCTTAAGATCGCTCACCAAACTGGCTAGGTTAATAATATTATTAAATGCAAATCTTGAAATTTATTGATCATTTGGGGGGATATTAATATAGATATAATATAGTCAGTTATTGAATAAATCTCACTTTATGTATATAAGATACATTTCACAAGAAATATTAAGACTAATCTCCACTTGTCCTTTCTAAGAGGAACACGTAGCATTCAGCCACCTGATATTGAGCAATAACTGGTTTGTAATGATCTTTTAGTAACATGACCCTCAAGTTGTATGCAGCTACCTGAGAAAACTTCTTTAAATTATACAAATAAAATAAATAGGTGTCAATATTTTAATAAAGAGTATTTAAAGAAAAGGAGGCATACAGAACTAATCATTCAAAATATTTTCATTATACAATATTTTATTTTAAATAAGCATGAGTATAGTGTTTTAATAGCAGATTCAAAATTAAGTTTAAACATAATCATTTTCAACATTAATTGGATATCATTCCAGTCAACTGTAAATGGGTAATGGATGAGTATAAATTAATATATGGACAGGCAGAAATCAGGCTAGGGTAATTTTGAAGAAATTGAGTCAAATATAATTATAATTAAACTAATTTAATTATTTGTGATTTTATTGGAAGAAATTAGAACTTTGCTGAAATAAACACCCACTTTTCTTGAATTTAAATGGATTATCCATAAACACAAGTTATAGTAATATTGAAAATATCCCTTAAGGTTAATAAGAAGATGCCTTCATGAATAGATTATTGTGAGTCATTCATGTTGCATTAGGCTGGGTTGAAGAGAGAAATAAATCTAGTGACATGTATATGTATAAGAAAGAACTTTATATCAAGAAGTAACTATCAAGAAAACATTCAAGTCCAAGACATAATAAGTTTGATACTCGTCCTTAAGACCCTCTTCAGACTCACACAGCCACATGTAATGATGCAGAATGATGTAGAAGGTATCTACAAGAGTCCTGTAGATACAAGGACGATGAAACAAGGTAGAGTTCCAGCAGCTCTCAGGATGGCCAGCAAGCAGGAAGATGAAGTGGGAGAGAGAGGTAGGTGGCCCTTCTCTATCCCAGGTCCTCCTTTGTAGAAGACAATACCTCCAAAGAGACAAAAAAAACATCAGGCTGTGACCTGATTGGCAGGTTTGACTCTGCCCTAAACCAAGAGAATTCTTCCATGTTTTAACTCCTCAGTTGAATGTTTTCTTCACTTCTTTAAGGTTAAGAAATATCTAGTGTCTTCTCTTCACCTTGGGTTTCCAAGTCCACATGGTCATATGTTTAATTAATTTTGTTTCCTGGAGCTTCCCTTTGAAACCTGCTCAGCTCTCATATGCCATCCTGTCTTCCTTTAGCTTTACCTCAGTCTATATTTAAATGCAAGTGCATATCCCTTCTGATCTCAAGCTTTGTCTCTGCCCTGTCTTCTAAAAGACCTTGTTTTCCTTAGAGTTTGAAATCTTTGAGGTCATCTCACAATTCATTTAATCTTTGTCATTAGAATTTATGCATCAAAGCTATTTTTGACATATTACTTAAATTCTCTAAATTCAGGTGGAAGTTATATTTTGGCTCTTATGGACTTAATTTAATTAAAATTGAGCAATTGATGGTCTGTTCACATTCCACTCCTGGTGTGACTATAGCAAATTATATTGTGCTTCTCCTTTGTCTCTTTCTACAGATAATAGTCCATTTGATTCCTTTGGCTTCCTTCTGGTAAGGTTTACATACATAGTCAGCATTTATGTTGCTGATAAAAAGATATAATGAATAAGTCATTGAGTTTGGGAAATAATCAGATGAAATTTTCAGCAGCTATTCTGTTATCAAGGGAAATTTTCCCAACTGCTGATATTTATTCTCAGTTTCTAATACTCATTTAAATTTTAGAAATTGTAAATGCACCCTAACTGCATGTTTGACTAATTTCAGACCGAATAAGTTGGAAAAATTCTACAACTCTTTCATCTTTTGCACTGATTGGTGCATAAATATGAATATGAGTCATATTAGTTGGTCTTCATTGTAAAAGTATAATATTATCCCATCATTTGCAGCACTGTCATTCTGAACAGATTTTGAAATGTCGCCTGCTGATAATGGGATCTATCAGATGTTCATATCGTTATAAATGAAACATCAATGGTCTTCAATTTTCCATATCTGGCATATAGACAATATGATTGTCATATTAAAATGTTTGATATTCATGAATGCAAAGGAAATCAATCTTTATGTGTTAAATTTTATTTTTATATTACCTAATTTTCCTAGATTCATACTTTATACATTCTATAGTATGAATAGTAGTGAATATGGATAGCTGTTTCTTCTAATTTGGAGTCTTACACATCATTAAAGAAGGTTCAGAAAGCTTTGCGTCAGCCATACCTTTGAGGTCAATTTTACTTATAAGGAGGCTGTTTTTCTGAATCCGATCTGGAATTCCTTTCAACTTGAGGAATTCACCTTCTGGCATTACATAAGACAGTATTCCACTTGTGTCTGTAAGGTTTTCAGTGGTTAGTGCCACCTCTTTCTTGTTCATAGTCTTAGTTCCAAAGATCTGCTGAAACCTGTGCACCATGGAGGCATTGTAGATACTAGCATCACAGCAAGCTGTAAAACTCCCCAATGGAACAGACAGAAAAATGAGTGGTCTCTCAGGCATTGCCATAAAATTAAGTTAAAAAATATGAGTTTTTAAGAAGGATTGTTAAGCAAAGTGAAGATATGAAAGACATCTCTCTTAGCCTAGGATCCCCATAGAAGCAAAACTAGCGATTTAAATCTATTTGCAAACCTATCCTAAAATCAAAATCTATCTCTCTATCTTTATCTTAATCATCTATTTCAAAAATTTCTCTCTGTTTCTATTTATATCCTAAGAAAAATATTTATATAAAAAATACTCCCACCATTGGAAGTGGGTAAATCCAGCCTGATTCACATCTATGCATCATAGGTTAAGCTGGAAACTTCTCCTGACTCACACAGCTGTAGGGTGCTGATGAACCAAGAAGAGGGAAGAAGAAACAGGATCAGGGAGATAAAGCAGGAAGACTAC
Organism: Tenrec ecaudatus; assembly: GCF_050624435.1. Classification (NCBI taxonomy): domain Eukaryota; kingdom Metazoa; phylum Chordata; class Mammalia; order Afrosoricida; family Tenrecidae; genus Tenrec; species Tenrec ecaudatus. The sequence continues at coordinate 124,378,065 of NC_134531.1, forward strand.
AGGATGGTGGATACAGCGATAAATGAATCCAACGTCAGCAAGTCAAGCTTCTGTCTGCAGAATCCAAAGAATCCACGGTCAGCAGGTAGGATATGAACATCTGATAGCTCCCATTATCAGCAGGTGATGTGACTGGTGACTGACTCTAGTATTAGGAAATGGGGGTCAATGAACCAGAAGTACGATACAGACCAACAGGAAACATGTCTGTTTCCCACAGTGTTCACTTATATTGGAGGTAGGTTACAACCCTAAGGAAACTTCTTCAGGGCTGTGACTTGAGGAGGGGACTGCATTCTACCTTAATCGCCTCAACAACAGAGCCCATTATGAAGTTGATTATTCAGTTACATCATGGAGAATTACTAGACCTTAACTGCCAAACAACTGAGAATCTTAGTCAAGCCAAGTGGACACACACAATCACAACATCATACAGTGACATGCCAGCAGTTAACATTAAAACAAATGGTACCAGCATGACTAAAAGTTCCGTATCAGGAGGTCTAAACCAATGCTAATAGTTCTCATGCTCCATTTCATCCATAGGAAATGTCATCATATAAATGGGAGGATATTTCCTACCTCATTCAACTTGCCTACATCTTCCTGAACCTGTGCTGTCAATAAATACTCCAGTCTTCTGTCAGTGAGTGTTATGCGCATGCTTTTCAATTGTATTTTTATTCATTCTTTAATTAACCAGATTAAAGAATTAAGTGACTCAATAATGGCTTTTATAAAACACATATCCCCCCAAATATAACATATATTTGAGAATGTTAAAAGAACTTCTACACTTCAATAAAAACTTGGCTAAAATGATATTTTGAAGTCACACCTTCTTTCTGTCAACAGATACAAGTCCTCCTCTACAATTCACACGCAAGAGATGCTATTTTAGGGAAATATAAAACCAACATAATATATATCAGTTATAAATGTCTTGTGTCTTTACGCATGGTGCCCAGAGAGTGTTCTTTACTTTGCTATGTAAGATAGAGAACAGACCTGGGGGTTGTGAGTCTCTAAGTGGCCCTCCAGCTTTGTGTTTTCTTCAAAAGTAGACAGTGTGCCCTATGGGTCCGGTTTTCCTTTAATGGCGGGGAGAAGGCACTCTATTTTGCTTTTGAATAGTTGCCAAGTTCTTTCTTGAGTTCTTTACTTCAGGAACAATGAAATCAACTATTCTGTTGCATTAGCTGATGCTTTTTGGTTCTATTATCTGCTAAAAAATTACATCATTATCTGTTCCAGTCACACTTTGTCACAAATCTATATTATTCCATTTTCAGATCTATTTCATTATTTCTCATTTTAATTTGTTTATTCTATTATGATCCAGTAAGAATCTCTGTGTTCTTTAGTTCTAATTTCAATAACTTCATTTATTTGAATTGATTTGTCACCTTGTATAGATGCTCTTATTTTATTGAATCTAATAGCCTAAATGTGAATGCATAAAGAATTCTCATTTGAAGTTTCCTTTGTCCCTAGATTATGCACAATTTCAAACTGGAGTTCTTATTTCTTTATTTCATTCTTTCACTCAATATGCTTAAATAATTGCTGTGTCATTTCTTCTCTATTATACTTTTTTAGTTTGAGATTTCTTGTCAAGCACTACCTACCTTATTTTAAAGCTGGTATAGATGAGTAGAGATTAACTCTTTCTAACGTACTTACTCTTGAGTTGATAAGTGTGCTAGTCTGAAAAATGTTACCACCAAGGTTTATATATCCTAATCCTCTTTCTTCAATTAAATATTATTTTCTTTAAGGCTGTTTGTTTTAAAATCAATGGAAAGTTTCAGAAATGTACCTATGATAGTAGGCTATTTACGCTACTAACATCTTATTTTATTTATTATATCTTTTCTGCTTTTCATTTCCTATCTTATTAGTTTTAATGTTATTTGATTCTTTCTATTTCAAAATTAAATATGATTTTTGTACTTATTGTCAAATTGTAGCATCAATTTACTTTATTAATTGATAATCTTCTATAATAAAAACTTTAATATATGCATTTTTGTAAAGCATTGCATTTTTGAAATTGCAAATATTGATATACTCTTATAATGTTCTTATAGTTGTTCCATTGTATTTTTATTATATTTTCCCTAAATCATGCATTAGTCTTACATATTTAAATACACTAGAGTTTTTGAAGATACCTACTTAATTGCATTGGTCTAGGAAATATACTATCTGACTTACCCATCCATAGAATTTATTCTTGAATTTGAGTGAAACTTACCCCAGGTAACCACATGATTTCCATTTGCAATGTAATGTTTAATTTGAGTTTTAGAAGAAATATTTGCCTACTATATATTGGGAATACAATGCTAAGTTTACATAATCAGGTACATATGATTTTAAGCACGCTACCTATTGTAAAATCCAGGACAATCTGTTGTGAAATTTTTTCTCTGTAACATTATTGTTGAGGTTTCATTATTATTAAATTATGTGAGAGATTTTAATAATTTATTTTTATTACCTTTTAAAAACATTTTAGTGAAAATTAGATGGAGTTTTACAGAGCACAACAGTTATCTACTAAGCAGTTCATACACATTTTATTTTACCTTGTTTATTGCAATGCCCATAATGTAACATCACTTAACCCACTTACTCCTTCTGTCTTCTTTTCAAATAATTTTTCTTTTCTAACTCTTCTGAGGTTTATTCTTGGGTGAATGCTGTGCTTTGGTGTCAAATTGTTAATTATTGTAAAGTGTGAAATCTCTGTTATTTTTCTCCTTACAGACTGCTTATTGTTGGCTAAAAATTATACAATGTACATGCATTTATTTACAGATCTGAAGGGCGAATAGAGGCCATAGAGTTGGGTTCCACCAGTATCTGGTATTTTTAATTTTATTTGTAATATGTTCCACATTTACCTTCACACCTCACTCTTTCCAGGCCCTTCTAAGGTGATTCCTTTTGGAGTGTTTGGTCATGAGAGTCAGGCATCATCTTTTGGTTTTAGACTTTTAGATACTAAAGCTTAATTGCATTTTTTCCTATTTTATTTCTTTATTTATTAGCTTCACTAATATTTAGTTTAAGTAACTTTTCCTCTGTAACATCACTCTCTTGGAAACTTGTTGGTTCAAACTGAGTCTCTGTTACCTCAAATCCTGATACTTTAATATTCCACTTTACTGGGTCTGGATTGCTGATCAGTGGTTCCTTATTCCAGCTGTCTTGGTTCTACTGCCAAATGCCTCAGCCCAACTTTTCTGCTGCCAAAGTCTAGGCTGCTCAAGACCCAATCAATTAATTTTATTCCCTAGCATTTTGCTTGTTTGAACATACTTCTAGACGACTCACCTCAAATCTAAAAGGTCAGTAATTATATAAAGAGCGTTGCATTCATTTTTGATAATTGTCCCTTTGTGATATTATTGTGGATTGGATGTTGCTGTGATATTGGAAGGAGTGATACCGATATTTAAAACACTCCCAGGATTACTGATTGTTGATAATTTGCAGCAGTATATTCCACTTGAATTTTTGAGATGCTGTCAAGGACCTGGTGACTTGTATAATTACATCAAGAATATCATACATGAAGAAATCAAAGTCATTAAAGTGACAGGAAATAAAGAAAAGACTGAAGTGGATAATATGAATATAATAAAGATGCATTGACAATTATGGACAATTAGAATGAGAAATTTGGAAAGATAAAGGAAGTAACAACAGTTGGAACATATAACCTTCATGGTAGAAAAGATGAAAAACATTCTATGATAAACTTTTCCAAGACCCACAACTTATTCAATGAAAAATTTTTTTCCAGCAAAACAACCAGTGACCATAAATCTGGGTTTCTCCATTCAGATTGTATAGGCATCAAACTGATGGCATCTTTTGGTAGAGAATGTGCAGAAGTTAAAAAATGGCAGCTAAAATGAGGTAGGGGACAGTTGTGGGACACATCATCAATTGCTCATACATAGGATCAGGTTGAAGCTGAGGAAATTTAAAACAATTCACAAGAGCCAAACTACAGAATGGGCCACCTGAATTTTGGGAACATTTTAAGAACAGAGTTGATACATTCAACAAAAATGACAGAAGACCTGATGAACTATAGAGAAATAGAAAACATCACACATAAAGACCTCAAAGGGTCCTTAAAAAGATAGCAAAGAGAAAAAAGACAAAACTAGATATCAGAAGATAGTCTCAAACTTGCTTTTAATCATACGGTAACTCAGGCAAATGGAAGAGGTGAGAAACTCCAAGATTTGAATAGAAAAACTTAAATGGCAGCTGTGAAGACAAAATTGAGTATTAAAATAAAATGTGCAAAGCTATAGAGTTAGAAAACTATAAAGAAGAGCAACCTCTGCATATCATAAACTGGAAAAAAAACACAAAAAAGTCAAGCCTTAGGTTGAGATATTGATAGTTTCTATGGACAAAATTTTGTACAATGCAGGAAGCACCAAAAGATGATGGAAATCTACAACCACTATGCAAAAAAATCCCCAAACACCTCTCAATATTCAGTTATTTCAAGAGGTAGCATATGTTCAAGAACCATTAATATAGAAAGGAGATATCCAAGCTGCACAGAAGGCTTTCACCAACAAAAGACACCAGGAAATGATATAATATTAATTAACATTTTCATCAAAATAATGAACTTGCTTGTCTAAGCCAAGAAATTTGCATAAGAGGCTACTTGGCCACCTGACTCTAGAGATCCATATTTGAATCAATTTCCTCAAGAAAGGTACCCTAAACAAAATCTGTACATTATAGAACAATATCATTAGTATCATATGCAAGTAAAATTTTGCTGAAGATCATTCAACCAAGGTTGTAACATGACATTGACAGGGAGCTGCCAGAAACTCAGGCTGGATTCAGAAGTGGCTACGGAACAAGGGATGTCAATGTTAATGTCAAATGGACCTTGGATGAAAGGAGAGAATACCAGAAAGATGCTTTCTTAATTATGCAAAGGTGTGGGGGGAGGTCAGACTCTCACAGCCATCCTCCCAGTTTCCAGCAGACTGCAGTAGGCCCCACACCCTCCTGTTAAAGACAATGGACACCTACAGCCATCTATTTGGTTCCAGTAGGTGGAGTTTACACCCTACTGATAATGGTTCCTATGGAGATCTAGGGAATAGGTCAAAATTAAGCCACCATCCTAAACTTAGGATCTGCCCATCTTGTCACATGTATAACCCCAATCCCTCCCCTTCCTATTGAGTGTATGTCCCTAGATAACCCCCCTCTCATTACTGTATTACCCATAGGACAGCTCCTTCCAGTGAAGTATATCCTCACCTGTAATTAGGGGCTTGCAAGTCCCCAGAGAATACAAAAGGCCTGGGCTAGAATTAAATCTCTCTCTCTCCCTCCACGTGGACCACCTAGCAGGGCAGAGGTGAGCATACTACTATGAATTGTGTCTGACTCTATTTATTTCAATACTTCTATCTCTCATGCTCTCTATAACTTTACTATGATCTTTACTTATTATCGCTGTACAATTGTACCCTCCGGACCCGTAATGATGTGTTAGGGGGCGGCTTCCCCTGACGCAAAGGTGTTCAACTTTGTTGCCCATAGACTATGGATACATATGAGTAGATTGGAAATTCCAATTCCAGAACACTGCAATATTCTCATGCAGAACCTATACAAGGACTAAGAGGCAGTTGTATCAACAAAACAAGAGAATATTGCATTTTTAAAAATCAAGATAGGGTAGTTCAGAGTTGAAGACTCTCACCATTCTTGTTCATCCTTTATTATGAACAAAAAAACCAGAGAAACTGTATTATAGGAAGAAAAATGAAGCAGCAGGATTGGAAGAACAGTTGTTAAATTGTGACACATAAAAAATACAAATTTGCTTGCGGAAAGTGAGGAGGACTTGAAGCACATGCTGATGAAGAGTAAGGATTTCAGCCTTCAGTATGGATTACAACTCAATGTGAAGGAAACAAAATCTTCACAACTGGACCAATAGGTAACATCATGAGGAACAAAGAAAAGATTGCAGAGTTGTTTCGATTTCTTCTTGATAGGATCCATAATCAATGTTCAGGAGGCAGAAGACACGATTTCAAAAGACACATTTCATTGGTTACATCTGCTTCAAGAGGCCTCTTTAAAGTGTAAAGCCAGGGTGTTACTTTGAATACTAAGGTATACCTGACTCAAGTAATTTTCAATCACTTAATTTGCATGTGAAAGTTGGATATTGAATAAGAAAGTTCTGAAAAGAACCAATGTATTTGAATTATGGTGCTGAACACAAATACCAACCATACCACAGATTGCCAAAGAACCAACACACAAATGCCAACCATACCACAGATTGCCAAAAGATCCAACACATCAGAAGAAGTACAGCCACAATGCTTCTCAGAAACAAGGCCAGGGATGTAGGTCGGAACAAGAGGAGGGGAGGGATAGGTTTTTTTTAGGGGAAAAGAGGTTTGGAAGAGGAGAAAAAGCATGCTGTTGTTAATTTCATTTCTTGAGACAGACTGTATAAATATATAGAGTATGTTTCTGTAAAAATGTATAATAAAATAAATTCCCTCCAAATTCCTTATCCCTCAAAACTAAATAGTGGTCTACGTGGTTTTACGGAAAAAAGACAAGAAAATAAAATCAGAATGGACTTGGAGTCTTTATTGACAAACACGTTCACACCAA